>NW_026057584.1:84472102-84769602 GCF_023721935.1 Panthera uncia
AGTAGTGGTAGTAGTAGTGGTGGTGGTAGTAGCAGTAGTGGTAGTAGTAGTGGTAGTAGTAGTGGTGGTGGTAGTAGTAGCAGGGGTGGTAGTAGTAGTAGTGGTGGTAGTAGCAGTAGTGGCAGTAGCAGTAGTGGTACTTTGTTTAAACAAAACTTCGGGCAGCAACCTTTAACCCAGCACCTAACCCCTAAGATTCAGAATAAGAATCTATGGCCAGTTAGTCTTATAAACTAAGGTTTTTCCATAATGCATGGAAATTAAATGGAAGAGAACAAAGTGTGTATGATTTGTGTATTTGCATATAATTATTATTTTATATATTTAGCCAAAACATGGAAGTTTCCCCTATCTTACAAGATCTTTTATTATGACATTCAGAGCAATGGGAATAAAAATTGCCTTGCTCATGTTCCATAGTCTGTAATAGTATAAGCCTCTGATCTGCCATGCCTAAGATAAATTTCCTAATAAATGATAAATATATACTACTAAAACTGAAACGTGTATCTGTAGGACAGATAGGTAGTTCTACCCTATGATCTTGTTTTTCTGCCTTCACCATGACATTCAGATTGTTAACTCTAAGGCAAGTCTTTTATTTTGAAAACCTGAACAACAATCATCTGATTCAATATAAAACATTGAAAATGTCCTGCAACTGAGCATACTCCAGATTTAAACTGTAGATTTTAAGTTAATTGTAAATGGTCTATTTTTCGTTTATTTCAGTGTTTTCTTAACAGTCCTTTGATCTCCAATAAGGAATAAAAATAGCTTCATTGGTTCTGTAAATAAATACTTCTTTCTTAATCGATCTGTTTCCATTCTTTCCCAATAATGATCTCACACACATGAATCGCCCCCAATTTTCCCGTGCCCTACATGCATAGTGATCTCAGACTTTGAATTCTGTGAAATCGTAGAAAAGAAATAGAAGGTCCTCAGAATGGCTCATACGGAAAGGTAATCTTGCAGCTTTTTGTTCCCCTCCCCTGATGTGAAAAACACAACCCATGAGAAGACAAGTGCATAGGAAGGAAGCTCCAACAGGGCTTCTGTACAGGTAGCGGAACAACAAAGTAGAGTGTCGGCCAAGTAACGTTGGCGTTTAATGTGGGCTAGCCAGCTGAAACACAAAAATCATAAATAAATAAATAAAAATTAATAGACAATTTAAAACTTCCCACCCAAAATTGAAATCAAGAGCTCTGATATAAAGTACTTTATCTGAAAAAAGAGCAGCTCAGCTTTACAAATTTGTAGCAAACCAGCAAATTTGTGCAGGCTAAGCAAGAAGCAAGCAAATGAGCATCAATTACTCCTGCAAATAGAACCTAAGAAGGTACACTTGAACAACAACAATCCTTATTTTTAGCCCCATCTTCCTCTTTTTCTAATTTCTCGGTTGTTATTGCCAACATTGCTTTTTGTCCTTCTACGATTGGCTGACATCTAATATTAACCAGCTAGCCTACAAATGATTATTTAATGCTGATCTGCACAATATTCTTTTTTTCATAATTTTTTAAACATTTATTTATTATTGAGAGACAGAGAGATGCAGAGTGTGAGCAGGGGAGGGGGCGGAGAGAGAGGGGGTGACACAGAATCGAAGCAGGCTCCAGGCTCCAGGCTCCCAGCTGTCAGCCCAGAGCCCCACGTGGGGCTCAAACTCAAGAACCGCGAGATCATGACCTGAACCAAAGTCGGTCGCCCAACCAACTGAGCCACCCAGGCACCCCTGCACAATATTCTTAAGAATAGTGTTATTAGTATTTGAAATCCAGATTTAATTCTGAGAAATTTAATCTGGTATTATATACGATCTACCAGATAAGACATATATAGCCACCGACGGGAAGAAATGACTGCAAGTTCTGCAGGAACTGATTGTAGTTGAATGGACCATTTTAAGAGATAAAAAATGAAACAGACAAACAAAAGGGGGAAAAAGTGCACATTCAAAAGTGAGTCGGTCGCCATCAAACCATTAGAAAAGTTACAGAGGCTCGTATTGACAATGCTCTCCGGCTCTGTCTATGAAAGGCTTTAGCCAAAAGCTTGGAAATTCCCATTCCTATTGTGAGGTAGATATGTCAACCTAAATTAAATTCACTTACCATTGGATTCATCTTTTTCTCATTCTAGGCTCACCAAGCACACTTCTGTCAATAAATAGATGCCCAGGTAGAGTTGCCCAAAGTGAGGGAGCGTGCTTATAAGGCTGGTCTGTGAGTTACATTTTTCACTCTAAACTAATCAGATGACATTCTGATTCCATATCAGTCATACTGAAAAATGGATTCACTCTTGAGTAATTGAAATCAGGCTTCTGAGAGTGGGAGATGAAGGACCAGACTGGACCACATTCAATTCCCCCCAGTATGTGCCCATCATCAAGACACGTTGGAAAAAGACATCGGGAACCATTAGCTATGTGTTTTGTTTTGTTTTTTTCAGTTTGAAACTTTTACAGACATTAGGTTTTAACACAACTTTATAAAGAAAGGGAAGCTTCACTAAAATATAAAGCTGAGTCTACTTCTGCCAATGCACCTGGACAGACATGTTTCTTCCCTCCCTGGGATCAGCATTACATTTTAATATTTATGCTTAGCACCGTTCCTAGAACAGAGTTAATCTTTAAGAAATTGTTCGTTTGCTACCAAAAATAAATAAATAAATAAAATGCTAGCTTTTAACAACAAAATAATATCTCACCTCACAAGCCTCAGCATTTGCCTGAAAAAAACAAGCCTTTTGGACAATATCACGCATGCGTGCATCGAGGCAATTTTTATCTTGATTTAGGACATTGGCTCCCAAATATCTTTTTAAAAATGAGTCAACAATATAGGCCAGAAATTGTTAAGCAGAAACTCCTATCCTAAGTGTGTGGTCTCAGGTAAGGAAAATGTTATAGGCAGAGTAACATTGGTTTTCAGGGGATAAGAACCACTCACAGAGGAAAAGTATTTAAACTAATGAAGAGAGCTTTCCAGAACTGGGTCCCTCTTTATACCCCAAATCAGGAAGGACTGTAAACCTTCTCTCCCACAAGCATTCCTGGATTCCCGGGTGTTGACAGGCAACAGGGATTTTGCAGAAGGCACTGGCAAAGAGTGTCACCACTAACACTTTCAGCAATGTATGATTTTTTACGCTGAGGAATAAGAACATAATGTCCAGCACAACAGGCATATAACAGAAATGCCTATATTTGAACAGTTCGTCCTGGCACAACTGAAGCCAAAAGCCTGAGACCTTTCTAACAGTGACTACTGCTCTGATTCAGGTTGTGACTGGGTCAGAGCTGATAGATGTAGATGACATTAGCTCTGATCTGCGATGGGGCAAGACTTGGAAGCAGAGCAGGCGTAACACCAAGATGACAAAGCAGAGGACCTGGTCTAGACCTAGATCCCGCTCTGTTCACTCCTAAGAATTTCGGTAGTACTCTAGACAGTAAGAGTTAACTGTTACCATAAGATATTTGCTACAGCCATAACTACACCTAAGTTAATTAAGTATAATACCTGTATCCATACCTAAATATTCTTACCTGTTAGCTAATTGGACATAATTACTTAATAGTTTGAGATGAGCTTTCTTCAAGTTAAAAGCAAACAAGTAAATATACAGATAAATTGAAGATGTTGACAAGTGGTATGTGATAAAAGAACAGAGCGTTACAAAGGAGAACAGTGGAGGAAAAGGGGAACTTTAGTTTGAGTGGTCGGGGAAGTGTGAATTCGCTGAAAATTGAAGTAAATTTGAAGAGCAGATTGAGGTAGCATTTGTATTATCTAGTTCTTTGAGGAGTCTTTCCTACCCTTGTTGTTATGTTTATATGATACAATCTGGGGTCTTTAGACAGTTAAGTAAGTAACCACTTTCTTTCCCCTGGGATTTGCAATCAATTGAAAAATAAGACAAAAAAAAAAAAATCTAACAAAGCAACAAAACAAAAAAAGAAACAAACAAACAAAACCCAGCCTGCCAGAGATCAATAAGGCTGATTAGAGAGGTGGGCTTCAGATCTGTGGTCTAAAGTCTGGCTAACACTCCCTAGGATCCACAGGCCATCCCCATTCTAGCCTTAGGAAAAGAAAGCTCAGTGGAGGAAAAGTGTAGGTCTTAAAGGCATAGGAGCCCAACAGGATCACTCCCTCACAGCAACCCAAGGCAGCCAGGAAGACAGGGACGGAATCCCCGCTGTTTACCTTCTTTTAATTTTGCTCTATTCAGATAGGAATCAAGTGCCACAGAGACCAGGCTCCTGTCACCCTCAGATAAGGTAATTTGCTCCTACTCCAGGAGGAGTGATGCATATGGCATACGCTGGCTTACCAGGAATAGCCCTGAACAGGACCTAGGTTTCAAAATGAGCTCACGTCCCTTCCTGGTCACACTACTCGTTTACTATGTGTTCTGGTGAATGGTCTGATCTCTGCTAGGGATCAAGCCTGATAATGAAACAAGAATATGTTTTGTAAGTCATCAAAAAGCATGAGTTTTATTCTTCCTGAAAAGTTTGCCAAGGTCACTTCCAACTTTGTGTACCTTGAAAAGTGTGAGGCCCCTTAGCATCTCGGTACCTTTCTCTAGTCATTGATGGTAGTTCTTCACCTACAAAATGACAATATGCTCTTGGAAGTCTGCAGTCTTTTCTAAGCAGTGGGATCATTTTTCAAACAGGATCTGAATTGGAAAGACAGTCTATAAAAGCAATGAGAGCTAAGTGACCTTTGGGGAGGCCTGGAATTTTGAGGCTCTAAAGGAGCAGTCTCTTCCTTTCCAACATTCTGTCACCCTCACTTCCTAGTGACAAAGTGTCCGTGTGTCCAAGCATCAGTCAGTGGTGCTTTCCTTTGACAGCAGATTGAAGGAAGCAGGCTCATTGTTTATCCATGTCAGATGAAAAAAAAAAAAAAAAAAAAGAAAAAGAAAGAAAGAAAGAAAAGCAAAAAGCAACAGGTAAGGGGATAAGGATCATTGCCCTTCCCCCTACTTAAAAGACAAAAGATAATAATTACCAAGGATATATTTGATTGATAATAAAAACTGTGACAGAGCCAACTTTTATTTCATTTCATTCATCAGCTCTGCAGGCAGTTTTTGTACAAGCTTTTGCTATTTTCTATACTGTTGCTTCTTTGGACTTCTATGATTTGTGAAATCCATTTTAATCTAAAATCTTTGTCTATTCTACAGGAACAATTAAAAAAGAAAACAGAAGTTTTTAGAGAGACATGCAAATGGCGTGCACTTCAGAGTCCTGAGGCTCCCAAGCTTCAGGAATTCTCCTTTTCTTCAAATGTTGGTTTAGTCCTGCACTGAATTAGCCAGTAATATCGCATTATATGATAAAGCATCATTTAACAGGAAGTTATACTCTTTTATGTTATGTTTGCATTTCATTTCCATGCTACTTTTCATAAAATAAGTGATAAGTAGAAGCAGAACAGGTATTTGTAATTACTCATGAGTCATTTGCTCTCACGTAATTTAATCGCCACAGATCTTTAATATTTATAGCACATGTTGAAAGGATTTAACATATGTAGTGATCTTCACCAAGTAACTCCATACCCTTCTTGAATACAAAGATGTAAATTTTGTCACCGTTTATGCAACCTGCTAAAAATCTTGCTATTAATTCATGTGAATGAGTTTTTCCTCTAAAATTTTAATTAACACACAAATGCTTTGCACACTTCAGTCTGCAATATCCCACACATGCATTTTTTTAATGCCCACTGATCAGTTGGATAAAGGGGGTTTTTCTGTCAGTAAGACATGTTCTCATACCTGAAAATTCCCACAAAGCAGTTACTTTTATGTAAAAGCCCATTCAAAAGCTAAATAACCATCACACTGCAAGTTTGTCAATGGCAATAGTGTTCTCTTCACACTCCGATATATTTCAAAATGTGCTGTAATAAGTAATGGGGAGTAGAAATCTATTAAGGTGAACAGGTAATAATAATAGTCCAAACAACTAGAATTTGAGGGAAAACTATGTCATAAGTAAGGTCAACCTTAATAAAGAACCAGTAGCTTCAGAAAATATATAACCACAATCAAAACCATGCATAACTTAGGATTTTTGCAGTTGTTTCTCGATGCAGGACACTTTGACTATCAATTATAATAATAGCAAGTAGTTCTCTTTCAACCCCCCAGTATAAATTACTCCAAAACTTTCCAACATAACACAATGGACTTAGATTGTTGCCACATATTTTGAAATTTTGCATTCAAAGTAAGTTTTAAAATTTTATTAAAAGTGCTTCTTTGGGGTGCCTGGGTAAGCATTGGACTCTTGCTTTTGGCTCAGGTCATGGTCTTGCAGTTTCGTGGGTTCAAGCCCCACATCGGGCTCTGCACTGGCAGTGCAGCTTGGGGTTCTCTCTCTCTCCCTCTCTCTGCTCCTCCCCCACTCACACTGTCTCTGTCTCAAAATAAATACATAAACTTTAAATTTTAAAAAATACTTCTATAATTGGCTTTTTTCTCTAGAACAGTAACAAAAATAGTAGGAGTAATATAATAATATTATGGTGTTTTCTGGAATCTTTAACACACACACACACACACACACACACACACACACACACCCTTTGTTCCTTTGAAACATTCTTCACAGGCAACTTTTCAGCTGTGTCATTTTATTATTATAAATCATTATAACGCTAAATATTCTTTCACCATCCTGTTTTCTTAATACTACTAAGAATTCACCAATACTTGTGGGCTATTAGAAAGCAAAAATAAATATTTTTCTAGATCCATTTTTCAAAACAGAAGTGTGCATTTTCCTGAAGGGATGAAATAGAAATGTTTGATTAACTGACACTTAGAAATCATTCCTAAGCAATCTGTTAGAATTTCTTTCGCTTTACAATGTTTTCTGTTCTATGCTATCAAGAACGATGAATCATAATTTCTGGCAGCTAAAACCAAAGAGGGTGATAGGCTCTATTACCATCCTAAAAATATGCATGTCCTAATGCTCTCTTAAAATATGTCTTCTCAGAGATGTTTCAGATTTTCTCAGCCAAGCCAAATGACATTAACTAAGACCCTGGCATGAAGATTTGCTTATTTTAGTTTGCTTCACAATGTAACCATAGCAGAAAAATATTGCTACTCAATGGCAGATAAGTTACTCTGTCACATTCTGACCTATTGTTTGTTAACTTCACATGATGGATGATGGAATCGCTTATGATCACTAATCACTTTGATCATTCACATATGAAGACAAGAAACTAAGGCCACATTAGAATCCGTTCTTTTTAGGAGAAGGGAGAGCATTCCCTCTTTCTGTTTTAAAGAAATCTGGTTAAAATGAATTCAGCCCAACATCACTGGGAATAATTGAGAATGATTAACAATTTAAAGAAAGACAGCATAATGTGTCTACTTCAATAACTGATAAATTTCTGGGGAAAAAAAGTCAAAAGTGCTACTAACATATTTCTTGTGTTCAGCATTCCACAGGGAAATTTGACTTTAGTTGCCTTTTCCCTCTGAAAGCTTACTACAGGATTCCAGGAAGTATCTCCTAATAGAGAACGATATGTAGCAGCCTATTTAGCTGACTCTCCTAAAGGATGAAGAGAATATGCAACAAAGGTCACTCTGAAGTCAACAGAGGGTGTCTTGTCATTCTGATGTTACACCTTTGAGGCAAAGGTCTTAATACCTTTTCAGAAAATAAAAAGCAACAAAATGGATACTTTTCTCTGCTGGAGACAGAAAGAGGACAGGGGTCATGTAATTGCATATCTCTTGTTTGCATTGTTTCACCCATTTTCTCTTTTTTAATAGAAAACAAATTGAGCAAGGAAACACTGCCTATTGATTTATTTTAGGTGACTAGCATATTTAAATACTTCCCAAAACATAGGATTCTTTAAGCAAGGCAAAATGGAAATGTTTGATGAATTCAGTAGGAAAAAAAATCTAAAGAGATTTTTTTTTTTTTAAGTGGCAAAGGACAAACACAGAGAATTCTGGAAATCATTCTAACGTGATAGATAGGATAGGAAAAATGGAAAATAAGAAAAAAAAAAAGAGATCTCCAAGAGAGTCTAGATTTAGAGTCTAGAGAATAAACTCCAATCAGCAGAGTGAGAAACAGGGACAAAATATAAACTATCGACAAAAGCCTGTTATTTTATGCCAGGATCATGCCTAGAAACCAAGGTTTACTTATTGAATTATATCAGCATTATCCAAAGATGTTTCTTGAAACATGAATTTTATTGTGGGATTATAATGTAATGTCAGAACAACTAATTTCTATAATCAAAAAGTTGGGATACACTGGATTAAGCAACGTTAATGGGTGTCGTAACTATCAGACTTTCAGCCTTTAACATGCTAATGAATTTTATGACCTTCCAAAACACGTGCCATGTTTCTCAAACCTATTTCACAAAGAAAATTAGAGAGAATGAGAGGATGCAGAAATACAGCAGCTATAGGGAGTAAGAGCCCATGGAACACTGATTGGGACTTCCCAAGAATTTGTCTGTCCCAACACATAAAATACACACATCATAGGGGCGCCTGGGTGGCTCAGTCGGTTGGGCGGCCGACTTCGGCTCAGGTCATGATCTCACGGTCCGTGGGTTCGAGCCCCGCGTCGGGCTCTGTGCTGACAGCTCAGAGCCTGGAGCCTGTTTCAGATTCTGTGTCTCCCTCTCGCTGACCCTCCCCTGTTCATGCTCTGTCTCTCTCTGTCTCAAAAATAAATAAAACGTTAAAAAAAATTTTTTTTAAATAAAAAAAAATACACACATCATACTAACAAGGAGAAATAATTGTTTTTCCTTCAATTCATTCATTTAAATTTTCGTCATTTTCTGCATGAGTACTCTCCACATAGTATCATTATTCAATTAATTACATTAGTAATTATAATTCCTACATAATATCCTACTACTATTTTTATAGTTCCTTCTCTTCAACTCCTTCATAAATAAAGACATAAAAAGTGCTAAACGTACGATGCTATGTTAACCCTTACTTATGACAAAGGTCACAAGCAGAGTGACTTGGGAATACACGGCTACCTGTTTTGCTAGGAACTTCAAAACATGGAAACCAAAGGAACTTGCTTGATTCAAAATATTACACACAGCATGTGGGTTAATTGCTTATGTACCTAAGACCTCACTTTTTTAAAGGTAATATACATATTTAAACTATTTTAAAACATCATCAATTGAGATCATTGTGACTTGAGAGATGTCAAAAAGTAGGGAGAATGCATATCTAAAGAACAACACAATACAATGTATATACCTGAAATAACAGAACAGGAGACGAGCTGTATGAACAGAAACCACATCCTAGAATATATACACAAGGAACTGCAGTCTAGAAGAAAAACAATCTGCAAAGCAGAATTCTAATAAATCTGAGCTCAGAAAAGTCAGGTAGGATGGATGGGAGGGGAGGGAAGAGAGGAGAGAGTACACCAGAAGACAGGAGGCAATGATGAATGACTCTCTCCCAAAACCGTACACAGAACTTCCAGAACTGGGCATTTTCAACCCCTAGGCAAAACAGACAAATGGAGAGAAACAGTTCATTGCAAAATAGAATGAATGATCTCTTTGGGAAGAATGAGGGCAATTATTCTGGGTATGTTAGAATGCTAATTAATTACCGAAGAGAACTTTAATTTTTTTTTAAAAAAGAACAGAATGATAGTTTAAAAAAAGAATAAGTAAATAATTATTAGAGCTCTTCAAGATAATTTTTAAACTTTGTTAAAATAAAAAAGTTTATAGTAGGTTTTAGCAGAAAAATTAGAAGAATAAAAAACAAAAAATCCTCTCATATTTAATCTAAAAGAGAAAAATATTTAGATATAAAAGATCGATCCAGGAATAGCTACATCTGATTAATGTGGATCAAGGAAAGAAAAGAAGGAAGGAAGGAAATTATGAAAGAAATAATAGGAAATAAAATCTTAAGAGTTATCAAGAGTAAGACCAAAAATGCCCACCAGGTGCCTAGCACAATTAATACAAAAAAGTAAACCCACTCTAGACTCACTAGTATGAGAAGCTAGAATACTAGGAATAAAGATTTGATTCTAAATATGTTCACAGAGTTATTTAAAATGAGAAATGAAACAAGGATCAGGTTAGCATCAGACTCCTCACTGGCATCATAAGACGCTGAAAGAGAGTGAAACCATATTTTTAATCTGATTTTTAGAACCACCCAAAATAGCTCAATTTATCACAGGACAGAATAAAAACATTTCCCCCACATTCAGACATTTAAAGAAAATGGATAGACCCTTTTGAGGGTATACATTTAGCAAAGTGAAATAAAAAAACAACCCAAAGGATTAAGGAAACAGTGCATTTAATTGGGAAGAGTCTTGATGCATACTCCCAGGCTAAATCAGAGCAGCAAGATTAATGACTCAAAAAGAATTCTCAGAGGGAAATGAGTGTGAGAGGATGTGTACAGGTAACTATGCACTATCACTAATGAGGGAAAACCCTAAAGATTGAATAAAGTCAGTTGGTGAAGGGTATAAAAGAAAAAACTGGGAAAAAAAATATCTAATGGGAAAAAGACAGCCTCTTCAACAAATGGTTTTGGGAAAACTGGACAGCAACATGCAAAAGAATGAAACTGAACCATTTTTTTCAGCATACACAAAAATAAATTTAAAATGGATTAAAGACTTAAATGTGAGGCAGGAAACCATAAAAATACTAGAAGAGAGGACAGGCAGTAATTTTTCTGACATCCACTGTAGCAACATCTTTCTAGATATGTCTCCCGAGGCCAGGGAAATAAAAGCAAAAATAAACTATTGGGATTACATCAAAATAAAAAGCTTCTGCACAGTGAAGAAGACAACCAATAAAACTAAAAGGCAGGTTACTGAATGGGAGAAGATATTTGCAAATGACATATCTGATAAAGAGTATGCAAAATATATAAAGAACTTTTATAACTTAACACCCAAAAAGCAAATACTATAATTTAAGAATGGGCAGAAGAAATGGACACACATTTCTCCAAAGACATCCAGATGGCCAAAAAACACATGAAAAAATATTCAACATCACTCATTATCAGGGAAATGCAAATCAAAACCACAATGAGATTATCACCTCACACTGTCAGAATGGCTAAAATCAAAAACACAAGAAACAATAAGTGTTGGCGAGGATGTGGAGGAAAAGGAACCCTCTTGCATTGTCGGTGGGAATGCAAACTGGGAACAGCCACTGTGGAAAACAGCATGGAGGTTCCTCAAAAAATTAAAATAGAACTACTCTCTGATTCATACCCTAGAACTGCGTATTTACCCCCAAACTACAAAAACACTAACTCAAAGGGATACATGCACCCCTATGTTTACAGCATTAGTTACAACAGCCACATTATGGAATCAGCCCCTGTTCATTGATAGATGAGTGGATAAAGACGTGATATATATACACAATGGAATGTTATTCAGTCATAAAAAACAATGAAATCTTGCCATTTGCAATGACATAGATGGAGCTAGAGAGCATAATGTTAAGTGAAAAAAGTCAGAAAGATAAATACCATATGAGTTCACTCATATGTGGCAGTTAAGAAACACAACAAATGAGCAAAGAAATACAAGAGGAGAAAAAAGAAACAAAAAAAGAAAGACAAGCCACTAAACAGACTCTTAACTGGAGAGAACAAACTGATGGTTACCAGAGGGGAGGTGGAAGGGGGGATGGGTGAAATAGTTGATGGGGATTAAGGAGGGCACTTGTCATAATGAGTACAGGGTGATGTATGGAAGTGTTGAATCATTATATTGTACACTTGAAACTAATGTAACACTTTATGTTAACTAATACTGGAATTTAAAAATTTTTTTAAATATTTTAAAAAGAGAAAATCCATTTAATTTATCCCTGGAAACATTCTCCTTTGAATACTAGAGAGATAGTTGTATTCCATCCATAAATGTGCAGGAGTCAAAGGAATCCTAAGAAGCACTCTAAGTCTTTACAATGAATAATTGAGCTACCTCCATAACAACGTAAAATGTGTTCATTGTTTTTCAACTTTTAGAATCAACACATACAGATCACAGAAGATTTAATGTCTTCTGTCAGGAAGGTTACAGAAGAGAAAGTGTGTGTTATAAAGTAAAAAAAAATACAAAAGTAAAGGTAATACCTGTGATGCTGAATTGGAATTGTAGGTATCAGTATTAGGTCATGCTTTTAAATATATATCTATAAATATACAAATACATATGTATTTGTAACTGTATATTACATATAAATGTTATATTTGTAATGAATATACATATCTTTGTATCCCTATATAAATATACACCTACACACATATAGATATGTATTTTAAAATGAATATATATGCATATGTGCATATGTGTGCATGTATATCTATATGGAAATATATACGGACATAAATTTCCTAGTTATGACCACTGAGAGGATCTTGAAATAATAACACACCTGGAACAAAGAGCAGACCTACCACCCAAAACTCGATTTCCAAATATTATTCTCCAAGAATATATGGTTAATTCCAGACCACATGAGGAAAAGCATAGGATGAGCCTGAAACATTTTGCCATGGCAAAAAATAGGAAGTCCTCAAAGAATGATGAGAATATATCAAAAGGACAGCTCAAGAGGTTTCCATTAGCTAAAGGTGAGCATTAAAATAATGATAATAGGTGATCATAACTCATACACTCATAGGTGATCATACACAAAATAAGAATCCATAAATCCAGATTAATATAAACTGATTAATTAATATCTTTTAAGTGGGGATATGACAACCAGAGATAGCAGAAGCTGAGGAGCAGTAAAGGAAAAGGACAGAGTGCCACTGTCTTACAAAATAAAAGCAAGTGATACTGTCTATTAATGATGCAACAAGACATTAAGGTTAATATATTGTTTGAAATTACAGAAATGAGCAAAGGCAGAACTGTGAATATCATTATATTAGGAATGCTATGATCTGTATTTGTGCCCCCCCCCAATTCATATGTTGAAATCTTAACCCCCTCCCCCAAATGATAGTAGTGACAGACAGGGCTTTTGGGAGGGGCTAGGTCACGAGAGTAGCACCTTCATTAGAGGAATAGTGTTCTTATAACCAAGGCCCCCACAGAGCTCCGTAGCCCCACCCACCATGTGAAGACACAGCAAGAAGGTGCCATCTGTGAACAGAAAGTGGGCTCTCAAGACACCAAATCTGCCAGCACCTTGATCTTGGATTTCCCAGGCTTCCGAACTGTAAGGAATAAATTTCTGTTGTTTACTAGCCACCCAGTCTGACGTATTTTGTGTGACAGTCTGAAGGGACTGAGACAAGTAGGGAGCGGAGAAGGACAAGATGCAAACTGTCTAAATCCTTAGGTATTAGGTCAGAAAGTTAATAGGGAAAATAGCAACGTAACCATATTATTTAAAAATATGTACATAATATTTTTAAGCTTAAGAAACTGCCATGATGCAAACGTGTTGCCTTTAAAAATGATTGCTGAGAGCGAGGAGTGAAAAGTTTTGGGACCACTGCATTTTAGTATAAGCCTGAGCATATAGTTTCATTTTTGAGCTTCTGCATTGATTCCTTTCATGAAAGTTTTAAGAAATGTGGGTATTCAAACAAAAAAAAAAAAAAGAAAGAAAGAAATGTGGGTATTCATACATATATCCAAACTCCTACTTCCTTCCCAAGGTCACTATTGTTTAGCATCTTTGGAAGGTCTTAACCATTGTTATAGTTATTTTTCAGCCTTACTAATGGTTGAAATATGAGTGTCATAGGTTTATGGGTTCTTCAAAAAGAATTATGCTGCCTTACACTTGCTCCCAATTTGCCCCATCCAAGCATCAGGTATTACCACACAGCTCACATGTATTGGGATTTGATAACAAAAAATTAATAACTTGGTAAAATCCCCTTTCATCATTACAATCTTCTGGTTAGAATTATCTAAAACTTTTCATTTTCTTAGAGTCTTTCTCTATCTTTGATAATTTCAGCAACTTGTTGGAAAAAATTACTCTGTATTATATTTTTTGTCACTTTGTGTGCTTATTTTTATTATTTTAATTTTATTTTTTAAATTAACAAAGATTGAAACTGACTTTTTTTTAGATGTATACTTCTGAGTTTTAACACATGAACAACAGATTAATGTTCCCACCTTGCAATTAGGATATAGAACAGTTCCATAACCTCAAAAAACCCGCCTGCACCACCCATTGGGGCTCATTCTGATGCACTCCTAACCCCTGACTTTCTACCAATATACTTTTGCTTTTGAGAATGTCATATACATGGAATCCACAGTACGTAACCTTTGAGGCTGAATTCTTTTACTTGGCATAATGCCTTTGGAATTCATCCAAGTTGTTTGGTATCAATAATTAACGCCTTTCTAGTACTTAGTAGTATTCCAATATATGGATGCACCACAATTTGTTTTTCCTTCATTTGCTGAAGAAGATTTGCGCTGTTTCCAGTTGGACACCAATATGAATAGAGTCATTACAGACGCCCGTGTACAGGTGAACTTCTGTGGGAACATAAGTCTTCATTTTTCTAGGAAAAATACCTAGGAGTCAGATTGCTATGCCAAACAATGCAGGCACCCTCAGCTGTTTTCCAGAGTGACTGTATCATTTCACATTTCCACCAGCAATGTACAAGAGTTCCAGTTGCTCTACGTCCTTGTCAATGTTTGGTATTGTCAATATCTTTATTTTATCCATTCGAATAGATGTATACTGATATTGCAGTCTTTCACTATTACATATGATGTTAGCTTGTAGGTGTCCCATAGCAAGTTGAAGAAATTTCCTTCTATTCCTAATTTGCTGAGAACTTTTATTATGTATGAATATTGAATACTGAAAAATCCTTTCTTGCATTAATTAATATCATCACATGATTTTTTCTCCTTAAACTATTAATAAATAGTCTGTACTATTTTTACTTCCAAAACTTCTGACACTAAGTATGTGGGGTTTTTTTCTCACACCAATCAATCCTCCAATGTTCCAGGCACCAACTAGGTGCCCTACAATTCAATTCAATTCTGACTAACTGTTTGGAGTTAGCATTGGGAACCATGGGTTTAAGGGCTCAGTCTCACAAGCCTACCATCACTTCAGATGCCATCACAAGTATTGGGTGCCCAGGGTACCCACACTTCTGTTCAATTTGGCTTCAAAGCAGGGGGTTCCCATAATCCCTGCCCTTTCAGGTTCAGTAATTTGTTAGAACAGCTCATCAAACTCAGGAAAGTGCTTTAGTTATTCTTACAGGTTTATTATAAAGGCTGCATTTCAGAAAAGCTGAATGGAAGAGATGCATAGGGCCAGGGATGGGAGAAGAAGGGTGGTGCATGGAGCTTCTATGCCCTCTCCAGGTTCTACCTGTTCCTGGGAGTACCTTAATGTGTTCATCAACTCAGGAGTTCTCTGACCTCTGTCATCACATTACGAAGTCATGATTGATTAAATCATTGCCACTGTTCATTAACTCGATATCTAGCCCCTCTCCCCTCCTTAGAGGTTGGGGGGCAGAGGATACAAGACTAAAAGAGCCAACCTAATCATACCTAGGTCTTTCTGGTAACCAGCTTCCATTCTGATGCTATCTAGGGGCATCCAGCCACCAGTCACCTCGTTAGCATACAAAAGATACTCTTCTCACTCCAGAGATTCCAAGGGTTTTAGGAGGGACAAAAACCCAATACATATTTATTATTATACCACAGATGGGTTTCGCTGATTGATTGTCAAATACTAAGCCAACCTTGAATTCATGGAATAAATAAATAAATATTCTTTTATACATTACTGGATTTGATTTGTTAGTATTTTTGGTGATATTTTGCATCTATATTTGTGAGAGATGTTGACATATAATTTTCTTATATTGTCCTTCTGTTTTTCATATCATGGTAATGCTCACTTCATAACATGAGTTGGGAAGTGTGTCCTCATCTTCAAGAGTTAACATAGCCTTGGTTTTATTTCTTCTGTATATACCCGATAGAATTTAGCAGTAAAACTGTCTTGGCCCGGAGATTTATTTTTCACAGGTGTTTAATGATGGAGTAAGTGGCTTCATAATTATAGAACTATTATGGTTATTTAATTCATCTTAAGAGACTTTTTGGAAATTTTTGGTTTGGGGGGAGTTTTTCATTTCACCTAGCTTATTGAATTACATACATTGATCTATTTATATTATTCATTTTTTATCCTTTTTATTTCATCAGAGAGTGTAGTAATAGCCTTCTTTCATTCCTTATACTGGTAATTTGTTAAAGTTCAACAGTTTGATTATGATTTTTCTGAGTGTGAATTTCTTTGAGTTTATCCCTTTTGGAGTGCATCGAGCTTCTTGAATCTTTAGGTTTCTGTCTTTCATCATATTTGGGAAATTTCCAGTTGCTATGTCTTCAAATAATTTGTTCTATACTATACTTTCTCCTCATTTTCTGGGACTCCTGTAACATGAATGTTAGACATTTGGTATTATCCCAAGTCTCTTTATTTTCCCCCCTTTTTTCTCTATTCCTTAGATTGCATAATTTCTTTTGATTTATCTTCAAGTTCACTATTTCCTCTTTCCTCTTCACTGACCGCATACAGTGAGGGTTTCGTTTGTTTATTTATTTGGGGTTTTTCTTTTTGCTTGCTTATTTTTGTAGAGTCTGGATTATCATAGCTTTAGTTCTAAAGTTCCCATTTGGTACTTCTTTATATCTTTTAGTTTTTTGTTTAGACTTTCTCTATATTTGCTTCAAGAGTGTTCATCCTTACTTATTTGAGCACCTTTATAATAGCTACCTTACAGTATTTGCCAGATAATTCCAATTTCTTAACTATCTTAGTACTGGTGTCTGTTCTTTGTCTTTTCTCATGTGAATTGGATTTTTTTTTGGGGGGGAGGGGGAGGAGGTTCTTGCTTGCCAATGAATTATTCATTATATTTAGACACTTTGAATGTTATCTTATGAGACTCTGAGTCTTATTTAAATCCCATAGAAAATCTTGATATTTTACTTTAGTAGGCAATCAACCCAGTTGTTTTAGACTCCATGTTATAACCACCTTCCTGCGGTTTGTGTTTTCAACATACATTTCAGTTTTCAATACCTTTGCAGCATTATTTACATCTGTCTTCTGTGTTTGCCACTCAGTGGCCAGTTTAGGACCTGGGCAGTTGCCCATCTCTTAGTTCCATTCTCAAAGTATGCTGTATATTGTTCACGATTAGATCCATTCATGGGCAACTCAAGTGAGTGCAGGAATTTATAAACATTTTTATGGGATTGCTTTCCCAACCCTTGTATATCCATGATCTCTTTGATACTTTGTGATTCCCTAGGACTCCCTTTGCAGTTCCCCAGAAATCTTGGGCTTAAGTTACCCACCCTGACACCAACTTGCCATGACTGTATCTGCATTCAGGGTCAAGCGGAAGGAGGACAAAGAAAGAAAAAAAATATTGAATGTTCTCATCCCTCAAAGTTTAAAGCACTTGTGGGCCCCTGTACCCACCACTGTTTCTACCACAAGACCATTCTCCTTGTCCTGTTCCTGCAGCCAGAACTAGAGGGCTTCACCCCACATTCTCTCTCTCAGTATGATGCTAACTTCCATATCTTGTACTACTTGAATCCAGGCTGGGGTATACTAGAGGGGGAACAGATGGTAAACTCACTCTTGGTTTGCTGGTACTTCAAATTCTAGTAAGATCCTCAAGCAGCTGTTCCATGCATTTTGTCTAGGTTTTATAGCTCCATTCACTATGAGTGACAAGTTGGACTGGAATCCCTAAGTGTTTATTCTTTAAGTTAAGCTTATGAAAATCATTGTTACTTTAAAATTAGTTTCTATCAAAGGCTTATCTGTGTGTGTGTGTAAGAGAGAGAGAGAGAGAGAAGGGAGGGAAGAAGAGAGGGAAGGAAAGAAAGCAGGGAGAGAAAACCAAGAAGGAGAGAGTGAGGCAAGATAGAAAGATAGCCATTAATCTCAAACACCTGACTGGAGTGAGAGGAAGGCAACTTCTTTAAGATATGACAAATTGTTACTCTTGTCTGGGAGAGAGATCATTGTGGGAAAGCCATATTTCTTAAATGTACATGTAGAAGTTATACTCTTCATCACACAATTTTTGCCAAGTGGAGTAAAAGCGCCACTTTAGTTTTGAAAAAATAAATAAGGCAAAAATTTAATTTAATGCTTATCCTGAAAACTTTAGAGGTTAAGGTGGAGAATCCTTCCTTAAAAAAAGCTTTCAGGGTGCCTGGGTGGCTCAGTCGGTTAAGCCTCTGACTTTGACTCAGGTCATGATCTCATGGTTTGTGAGTTTGAGCCCCGCAAGTTCGAGCCCTGCGTCGGGCTCTGTGCTGACAGCTCAGAGGCTGGAGCTGGCTTTGGATTCTGTGTCTCCTTTTCTCTTTGCCCCTCCCCCGCTCATGCTCAGTCTCTCTGTCTCTCAATAATAAATAAACGTTAAAAAAATTAAAAAAAAAAAAGCTTTTAAGAGGGGTGCCTGGGTGGCTCAGTTGGTTTAGCATCTGACTTTGGCTCAGGTCATGATCTCAACATCCGAGGGTTCAAGCCAAAGGTCATTCCCAAAGGTCATTAAGCCAAGGGATGAAACATAGTATAACCTTGGGGAAGGGGTTACATGGACAATTTAAAATGTATTCCCAGGTTTTTCTGATAAACGGCAATGGGCTGAGAGTAGAAGTTTTGACTTTAAAAACTTTCAATTCACATATATCAGATGTTTCTAAGTGTTTAGACATTTACACCTCATCATATAATTTTATATAAAGATTAGAAATCTCTATTCATTATGAATTCCTTTAATCTTAAAAGCATATTTAAATGGTAAACCTACTAAAGCACTATTCATACCTAGAAGACTATTGTGAATAAATGACTTAATTTTAAAATTCAAAACTTATTCTTTTTCTATGTATATTTTTCCCATTCTATTGTGTTCTTCTTAAAACGGGAAAACCAGAATAAAATCCTCAGTACTTCAGAGCTAAAAACTGAATAAGGATAAAGTAAAATTTTCATTTTGCTCATCATCTGTAGGTGTTGTGAAGAGGGGGGATTTTAAGAGGTTGTGTTCATACAGAAACCCAGAAATATGTAAATCTTGTCTTGCCCCAGCCACCTCTCATCCCCACAAAATCCCTATGGAAGTACATGTATAAATAAAAATGGCAGAGCTAGGCAAATTAACCTTCATTATTAACTTGGACTTCGGTCCCAATTCCTAAGCAAAACCAGAGCTCTAGTCTGTTGGACTGATCAGTGGAAAACTCCTTTCTCCCAATTATAAGCAAAATAGAGGCATAAACTAAAGCATACTGAATGACCCACAATTTTCTCTAAGCCCACATTAAGATTTCAGAATTTACTACTGACTCAACATGGGCTGGTTTTGAGACTAGCCATCTTTTCTGAAAGGAAAGTTAAGAGTACTTGTCCCAAAAGTTAAGCCACCACTCCAGCGTTCCTGGGCCAACACAAAAGTCAGAGCCTATCTGCGTTGTGGAAAGAGAAGAAATTTTCCCTATAGAAGAAACTGAAAACAACTGCAAAGGCAGGAGTGAGAAGTGAAATGAAAGAGACATGACCAGAGATAGGCTTATCTCTGATTCTCCACCTATTTCCTCAATTTTAGATTCTTGAAACTGACTGATCCGGGGTGCCCGGGTGGCTTGGTTGGTTAAGCGTCCGACTTTGGCTCAGGTCATGATCTCACGGTCCATGAGTTCGAGCCCTGCGTCGTGCTCTATGCTGACCACTCAGAGCCTGGAGCCTGTTTCAGATTCTGTGTCTCCCTCTCTCTTTGCCCCTCCCCTGTTCATGCTCTGTCTCTCTGTGTCTCAAAAATAAATAAACGCTAAAAAAAAATTTAAAAAAAAAAGAAACTGACTGATCCTTAGGGAGAAGTAAAGATTGATACAAAAATCAACAAAGAGAATATTCTTCCCCTAGAGGGTATTCTCCATGAATTGGCCCAGCGTTTTCTTACCTTTTAAGTTTTTTTTAAATGTTTATTTTTGAGAGAGAGAGAGAGAGAGAGAGAGAGAGGGAGAGTGAGTTGGGGAGGGGCAGAGAGAGAGGGAGACACAGAATCCAAAACAGGCTACAGGCTCTGAACTGTCAGCACAGAGCCCGACGTGGAGCTCAAACCTACGAACTGTGAGATCATGACCTGAGCCGCAGTCGGACACTTAACCGACTGAGCCACCCAGGCGCCCCCTTACCTTTTAAAAACACTCATCTCATTTGTCAGAGAAGTATCCATATAACAATTCTCAGATTCCTAACCTTAATTATAACTGAATGGCCAAACTTCATCTTTAAAAGTAGAGACTGTGTTGTTTCAAAGTATATACATGGCCTTGAACCGGCCCATAGTGAAATTAATTGGTTGCTCACTTTTCTGCCAACTTGACAGCCAAGCAAAATCTTGCACCTATTTTGTCTTTATAACTGCATTCTGCCACTGTATGAGTTTCCTATTGCTGCTGTAACAAATTACCACACACTTAGTGGCTCCAGGTCTGTGAGCTAGATGAGGTCTAGGAATTGAATGCTCACGTTGGTGATTTGAGTCAAATTTTTGTGAACCAGACTCTTTCCACATATGAGAAGCGGCACCTTAGTTAGCTGCACATCCATTTCATCCCTAGAGATTCCACGATAGATGAACCGTTGCCATAAGTCCCTGTGGGTCACTCTTCTCACGGCTTCATCCTGGCAGCTCATTAAGATGATTACACTTATCTTGTCTTTGCTAGATAGGCACTGGCCTGAGGCCCCTACCACTCTGTGAGTCCATGATTCCATTGGAACTTGAGTGCTCCAGTACCAGTGCAGCCCCTGCTGCTATCTCTCCAGCCTGCAAAGGACAGACATTAGAGAGGTTGGTGTTTTGTCTTACCACCACATTTCTAATGTTAGGTGCGGGGGCCTCTTCATGGGGACATGGTAAGTGGGTGGCTGCACAAATTGCATATACTAGACTCATTCCAACATTCACATCTCCCTGGGCCTTTGGACTCCTTCTGCTATAACATTCCAGGAAAACTCCAGTATTTCTTCCTCATTGACTCTATACCACCATTGGGTATAGTCTTCAGTTCACCATATTTACATCATGCTCAGGTGGTTGAGCCAACACATTAAATCCCAAAACCCAGGAAAAGGTAACTATATGGATGAATTTGACCCAGTCTAATCTTACAGTTTTCCTCTCTGGCTTAATACCCTTAGAAACTGTTCTTATATATGCTACACAGACTCCGACCGATAGAATTTGGCAAGGTGCTGAAACTCTTTGATATAGACAATTTCCTCTGTAACCAGGCACTGTGCTTTTTCATCCCAGTGTTCCTGTATACCCCATTCTACTACTACTGTATGGATTGTATAGCCATAGGCAATTGATTCCATGTATATGAGCCTCATCTTTAAATGCAAGTAACAATACCTACTGCATAGTGTTGGTGCATGAAAAATAAATAAATAAAGCTACTAACACAGAGCCCAGGACATAAGAAGTGCACAGAACATTGCAGCTTTTTCCCTGCTTTAAGGATCAACCTTGAAGCAAAACCCCCAGATACAAGCAAAAAAAAAAAAAAAATCAATGGAGAATTCAACCACTTTATTAGATTACTTCTTTTCTTACTTAGGACTAAAGAAATCTTACTACAAAAAAAATTATTTCAGTTCATTTTAGCCTATCTCACACATAGTAGGTACTTCCAAACACTATTTGTGAAATTAAATCCTAATCCAAAACTTGAATATGTGTAACTGTCCTTAGAATTTATTCTCCTTCAAACATCTATGTCTGAAGAAAAAAAAAAAAATCCATAGGATTTCCAGATTTACCAGTAAAAGACAAATGTATCATAAATTGGTATTTTAATTACTCATGAGTGGGATTGATGCTGAGCCTTGAGTGTACTTAACAGGTTTTGTTTTTCATGAAAGCCTTCATTTCCGTTGACATTGGCAATCAGATTATGAATCTTAGCTCCAGTGCGGTAATTATGTCAAACACAGCTTGGGAGGGTAAAAGTGTTCAGTAGAGAGCAGTTGCCCTTGTTCAGAAGGAACAAGCACAGAAAGGATAAATGGCTACTTATCAAATTCATCCTACTCGGGGAATGACAAAGTTTCTGTAGAGTCATAGGAATAAAACTGCTGTTAGAAACCTAATTTCCAACTTGTACAGAAGAAGGAAATAGAAGGATAGAAACAGTGGACAATAGAAATTCATTTATTCACTAACATTTTATTCTCCTATTGCCTAGAAGAAAGTGTAAACATACTGTCTCCCCACATGTTTTAATTTATACTAATACTTTCACCAATTAAGTTGTTGGGGAACGCCCTTTTAAAAGCTGATGCATTTAGGACTAGCTTGCCATCAACTTGTGATGTCAATGTTAATTGCTTTAAGAACCTACAGTTTGAAGAAATACCCATATATGAGTATTGCCAGGGCTATGATCATTCTTTTGGGAAGCAACTTCCTTAATAGCAAAAAGGTGCAATGTATAAACACATATTCTCGAGTCATCTTTTAGAAATTCACTCATTCCAAGTACTTCCCCAAAGTGTAAAATTGAGATACAAAATAACCATTCCATGATGTGCTTCAAAAATGTACCAGATGTATTTCTCCATTCTTGTGGGAACCTGTGGATTAGCCTTCCCACGTGAGCTATCCCTGTGCAGGAAAATCATTTCCTCTTACTTTTCCCACAAACTCTGTTGCAATTTGCAGGACATTATGGGAAATTTGCCACACTATGTGGGACCCTTTGGTCTCTTGCTGGAATTTTGTAGGCATGCACACCCATGGTTTGAAGCAGGGATCAAGATATTTGCTTCATATGATAAGATCGAACATATAATGCTTCATGACGGGACCAGGAGCCTGCCTCTCCTTTCCAAAGTCATTAGAACTGACAGTACAGCCCATTCATTTAGTCAAACTGCAGAACAGAACAGCATAACCATTAGCTACAGATATCCCTGCTGATTTAACACTGCTAGAGACTGCAACATCACATCTCTGCACTGCCAGGGAGGAAAGGATTTGGAGAACTCATCCAAAATGGGTTCTCTTCTTAAGAGAAACTCAAACTCCACCATTCTGCTTGCTCTGAGTGTCACAGAAGTTTTGAGCTGCTACAAATCCTTGTAGTGGTGGCATTTTATTCCCCTGGTAGGCCTGGGGAGACCTGGAAGCAGAGAGAGAATTGCTTTTAAACAAGAGCCTCAATTGTCTATGTAAGCTAGGTTTCCATTTATTCAAGGAAGAAATCTATTTTTAAGTCAATTTTCTCTTGAGAAGTAATGATTCCACTTACAGGGGAAAATGTTTATGAACCTGAATGTATAAAAAGCTCAATTTTATAAAATCCAAAATTTGCAAAAAATATAATTTACAGAAGCTTTAAGAAACATTCATTGTTTACTTCAGGTGTTTCTATACTTGTTTTGTTTTTTTCTCCAAAAAATACTATAAAAAATACATCAAAGTATAAGAAAAGTCCACTGGGTGTATGTATCTAAAAGTAACTGCCCAATAAAAATAGTTGATTTGGCCAATTTCAAGTAATCAGTCTGAGCTTCTCCCTGTGACTTCTGTGCTAGGACTGTGAGTCACCAGGACATAGAAGTTGTGTCTATATTATAAAAATGACCAGATAGATAATAAATGAGATCACTAATCACACTATAATGTAATTGATCTAACCATGAACTGAGATTGGCTATTAATAGGAAATAATAGAAAAAACATTAGTCTGCACATGATGGTTCAGTGGCAATCCTAGAGACATAGGTATTATCAGAGATGATTCTAATTTAAAAAAAAAATCTAGGGGCGCCTGGGTGGCTCAGTCGGTTAAGCGGCCGACTTCGGCTCAGGTCACGATCTCGCGGTCCGTGAGTTCGAGCCCCGCGTCGGGCTCTGTGCTGACTGCTCAGAGCCTGGAGCCTGTTTCAGATTCTGTGTCTCCCTCTCTCTCTGACCCTCCCCCGTTCATGCTCTGTCTCTCTCTGTCTCAAAAATAAATAAACGTTAAAAAAAATTTTTTTTAAATAAAAAAAAAATAAATAAAAAAAAAATAAATTAAGCCCTGAAAAGTTATCACAGTGGTCTTCAAGAATCTCCTAAGACAAGAAGAAACTATTGGACCAATTGAATCCCACCTCTGAGATATTTAAAAAATCTTAATAGTAAAGAAACAAAATGATAAACACTTTGAAAGAAGCCCCAAATTTCTCTAAACAATTGTATAAAATAGTTTTTTTTTTCTCATCTCTCCCTCGTCCATCAACCCAGCCCTCTCTTGTCATTTGAAGCTTCCCTCCCCACCCCCCGAACATAAACACACGAACACACACACTAGTTCCACTCAAGTTACGATAATAAAGATCTACTTAACCTAAATAAAAATCAATAAATCTAATTGACATATTTTTAGTCCTTTTCTTACTTAACCTCTGAAAAATCACAGCCCACTCTCTACTAGTCCCTTCTTGAAACATCCACTTTCCTTGTCCTCCATAAGTGGCCTCCTACTTTCCCTTCTACTCTGGCCAATCTCTGTGGACCATTCTCTTCTCCCTGGATAATGGTGTTGGTGTTAATTCACCCTCTCTTTTCAATACACACTCTTCCTACATAATCTTTTTAAACTCATGGAGAAAATTCGCAAACTTAACTCTTCAGCCTAGACCTCCTACTTCAGGTAACCAACTGCCTTGATGTGTTTATTCGGTTCTCTTACAGAACCACATCTTTAAGTTCTCTGGAACTGATCTCATAGTAGTTCTTTATTCTAAATTTGGTTTTCTTCCAACGTTTCTTGATGGTACCAACAACGGTCCAGTTGTGCAAGCCAAAAACCTGGGACCACCTTTAACAATTCTCCACCAGTTCTTCCTCATATAACCAATCCATCTGAAACTACTATAAAATTTCCCCCTGATGTTTTATGAGTTCATCCATTTCTGTCCATCTCCGATGACCCTACCCTCATTCACACTATCATTATATGCTATCTGGACCATTAAAATGGTCTCATAATAGCTTTCCACTTCTACTCTTGCCTATTCAAACTAAAGCCAGAGTAACTGAAGTAAACAAATAAATTTGATTATATCACTTAGTGCATAAAACACGTCAGTAGTTTCCAACTGCTCTTAGATAAAGTTCAAGTCTCTTAATGGGTTCCCTGTCTACCCATCTCACTAGCATATTTTCTATACTCCTCCTCTCATACTGTCTTCTTCCGGCACACTTAGCTCTTTTTCAGTTCCCATACATACTACATTCCATCTTGCCTCAGATGATGTCCCCTCTGCTGAACACTCTTTTCCTCTTGCCTTAGTAAATTTTTCCTACAGATCTCAGGTTTAATGTCACTTCCTTGGAAAAGCCTTCTATGACTTCCCTGTCCTAGGAATTGCCCATCATATGTTTTTATAACAATATCCCTATACCTCTACATTGTGGCATTTATCAGTTATAATATGAAAGTTATCTGTGTGATCATGAGATGTATATATAAGCAATAAGCTCCATGAGGTAGGTGAAGGGTCTCGTATTCACTGCTCCAACATACTGCAGGTCAATATTTGTAGCATGAATGAGTGAATTAGTATTTGTAGAATGAATGAATGAATGCTGAATGAATGAGTGATGTATTCTGGGAACTCTTATTAAACAAGGATAGATACTCACTGAAAAACTCGACCAGCCCAACAACAACTAGCTGAAGTGACCATAGAATCTGACATATTGTTAGTAGTGATTAAAATGAAGATGGTGACAATAATACTGATGATCATGGCGATGTTAGTTAGTACTCAATGAGCTTTATTTGGCACATGGACAAAATACCAGTGTAATCCTCATCATAACCCTAGAAGTAGATATTCCTGTCCCCTTTTTATAAGGACACTGAAATTCAGAGAGATAAAGATGTTTCGTTGAACTACTATTATTAAAATTTGATGTGCTTCTCAAGTATGTTTTTACTATTTTTATCTTTCAGATAGAAGAGTATTCCTAACTTCTTTATCAATCCAATAATACCAAACATTTTATATTTAGTGCCCTACGGGGAAACTGCTGACCTTTAAAAATAAGCTTATTCACAAACATTTCCAATAATTTAAGTGCATTGTTGTTCATCATTAGTAAGTGGAACTCTGTTTTTCAGTACTGCAAAAGCACTTATTTAGAATGTCATGGTCCAGAAAGTTAAGTAGTGAGTTGACTTGAGTTTTTTCTTACTATAATGTTCTCTCTAAAAACCTAGCCAAATTATTGCTATATATATAAAGGTTTAACTTTCTATAACACTAAAATAGAAACTCTATTCCTGGTATAGTAGGTAGGACTATACAAAAGTTGATAATAGGTCTATCTAGAAATTAAAAGTGGATTAATTTAATCACTTGGCTCTGTTGTACATGTCTCTGATAAATGTTTTCATATTTGTGATTCCAAAAGAAACTGTAAAAATGTAACTTCAAAACACACTCTGGTAATATAAAATGTACCAAAAAAAAATAAAAAACAATAACAATAATTATTCCTTTCTTGTACACCCACCTTCATAGGCCTCTGATCACTTTCAATGACATAGCTACCCTATGGTCAAGCAGAAAAAGTATTGATAAACCAAAGCCGTGACTTCCAAATACAAAGTAAACTCTAATAGTTGCTGAACTCTATAAGTGCCAGAAAAGTTCTCTCCAACTTGGACCAACAATCCAGGATGATGTTGTGCAATTTTTCCAAGATAGGTGCAATTTTCCCCAATCTTCCCAGCCTTGGTGGATTATAAATTATTTTATATGAATCTTCTGTCATCTAAATTTTTAGAATATTTCATTTACAATATCAACTATTGGGATAAACCTGTGAAAATGACAGCTGATCCTGTTTTAAGAAACGTGTCACTCTGTCTCACAAGAAGTCATGCAATACTGAGACCTAATGATGGTTTTACAACTGTT
Source organism: Panthera uncia (assembly GCF_023721935.1). Taxonomy (NCBI): domain Eukaryota; kingdom Metazoa; phylum Chordata; class Mammalia; order Carnivora; family Felidae; genus Panthera; species Panthera uncia. The sequence goes on from NW_026057584.1 coordinate 84,499,237, forward strand.
TTCCAGCATATTTTTACATTGCATGCATTTTCACTTCCAGCCATGAAGCCAGTACTTAACAAGACAGAAAATTAATAATTCAGCTGAACATGTTTAACCAGGTAATGCAGTCACATGCTAACTCCCCAGATGATTGAGCTTTATTTCATCTTCTAGATAGGGATTTTAAGTCATGTGATACTATGACCAAGGTGGCAGGGATTATAATGCACCAAAAAAGTACAATAGGTATACACCTCAAAAGTGCTTTTCTTCTGTATTTACACCAAATATGAGAGGAGGGGGAGTTTGGGGAGGAGGATGCCAAACTGACACCCCATGCGTAACTTGTTCCACTGTAGCTGGTTTTTTGCAGCACATATGGCTCATACCATACTGATCTGAGATCCCTCCAACACATAGAAATAAGCAGAAAAAGTGACGAATTAAGTGTTAGCCTTCACTTTGAGTTTCCTGGCTTTGGAGATTTTTCTCTAAGAGTATTATTTAAAAGTTGTTAATTTCCTTTTATAACAGTTTTTTTTTTTTTAATGGAAGAAATTCCTCATAGAAGTGTAAAAGGGATGGCAGAATAGACTATAAAGGTTCTAAAGATGTGTAAATACTTAACTGTGGACTTTTTGAAATGCAGATTATGCAAATACTCATCAAGGTACTTTGAAACATATTATTGATCCAACGGACTCTACTGATTTTATTTGGTGCTATTAGAATCTGCTTCTAAACTGCAGATTGGGTATTTTAAGTAATACTGTTTACCTAGTAGATTAGAAGGATTCTGCCAGGGTTATAAATAAATATATAAATATATAAATGTATAAATATATATATATATATATATATATATATAAATAGTTAGAACATATGTTGAAAATTAGCAGTCCAAGGCCCAAGAAAAATCTTTATGCACAACTCTTCCTCAGAGCAGACAGAAATCAAACTGCAGTTTAAAAACCAGATATACCTTCAGTGACCCACCATCATATTTAGCATTAATAGACACTGTCTAATTTCCCTTAATATCAAGTCATCAGGCAACACTTGAATCTATGGCAAAATGGTTTGGGTCTCTTTCTTCCCTGAAAAAGTTTTAAACAACAGATTCCCCTAGAAGCCGTTAGTCAATTCTAAATTGTCTTCTAGATTGTTTAGAGCTTAAAAGAACAGGTTCTAACCAAGGATGACAAGTTTTACCACCTTGAAATGCAAATGCACTAGGCTTATAATTTCAGCCCTTATTTATGCTAGGTTAGCATGCATGTCAAAAGAGAAATACAGTTTAATCACTTATTTAGAAGATAAAAAAGATAAGATGATTTTCTTCACCTAGAATACTTTAAGTGAATGAGTAAACCTTATGGAACATGTACAAAAATCATGTAACTTTTTCTCCTTTCATATGTTAAAATAAATTATAATTTTCAAATCAATGTATTTCATAGTAAGAACCTCTCCTTTTTGCATTTCATACAATAACTACATAATAGATATAACAGTTTAAATACAAACATATTTTCAAGTCCTAAGTCCGGAGTGACAACTTTAAATTATTTATCATTCATTCATGAGATTCTGGTATCTCTATGCAGTATATTTGTGTAACTGGACAGAGGGATTTCCAAGACAATGAAATGCAGAGAGAAAGAAGGACTCAACAGTAAGAGGTATATTAGGGTCAATGCTTACTCCAGTTACAAACGACTTTTTCACTTTTGAGTGGTGGGCAAAATAGTCAGGAGTAGATTACTCAAAGCTATTCCTAATCTGAAAATGTTTGTGCTTGTACACTTCATGCATCTCCATGTGGAAGGGACAAAAATGAATGAAGAAGAGATACAAAGCTGATTCAGAAGTCCTAATTTTGACCATAACCCCAACTGTTGGTTACAAGCAAGACTGCTTGAATAAGATTAACAACCAAAGTAACAGGGGAAAGCCATTTTAAGAGCATATCTGGAGCCCTGCTTTTGAAAGGAGGACAATATTACAACAATCTTTACAAACAATAGTTAACTCAATAAATATATTGAAAGTAAGTACATATGGATGAAATTTCCCTGACATCATTTAAAAATAATTAAGGGCGGGAAATACTTGGGATAGAAAGCATTTGGAATTTTATTGAAAACAAGCCGTTTGTAAAATAACTGGAGACGTTTAATGAGCTTAAAATGTAGGCATGTTGGCACATCTTCCTTTTGGATTAATAAACTTTTTATTACTAGAGCCTGGTGGGTACACATTCCTCAGATCTAGTGTCAGCATTACCCTCTTTCAAGAAAGAACCCTGGAGCCAGCCGTGGACCACATCCATAGTATCCTTAAGTACAGGAAATCCTGGGAAAACAAGGGATGGCAGGAGGAGGATCATAGCAAAAACATGGTCATATAATGATACAATTTTTCTCATGCATTGAATTGCTCTTAGAAATAATCAGCATGAGAGAAACGACTTGAACTTTGGATTTATAACCAAAATCACATTCTTTCTCTAAAGGTCTAAATGATTTTAAAGGTACCTATCCTGCTAGAACAACCTATAATCAATGGGTTTGAGGCAATTTAAAAGCAATGATACAAAAACAAAAGGTCGCAGACTCTTGCCTACCTCTGTGTCAATCATATTCTACAAAATGCTAGCTACTGTGGGCATTGTTTTCTTAAGTGTAGGGCCCAAGGAGTTTACCAAACAAAACCTAATTTAAAAAAACAAAACAAAACAAAAACAAGAAAAAAAACCCTAAGAGGGGTGCCTGGGTAGCTCAATCTGTTAAGTGTCCTACTCTTGATTTTGGCTCAGGTCATGATCTCACAGTTTCGTGGGATTGAGCCCTGCATTGGGCTCCATGCTGACAGCGCAGAGCCTGCTTGGGATTCTCTGTCTCCCTCTCTCTCTACCCCCCTCGTGCTGTCTCTGTCTCTCTGAAAATAAATAAACTTTAAAAATTAACCTAAGAAAATAGAACAGCTTCCCGGTACCCATGACCTAGGATACAATCCATAGCTTAAGGTCTATTTGTATATCAAATTGTCCTTTTGAATCTTACATTCCCCCAAACAAATGTCAAATGTATTCAGAGTTTATGAAACAAAAGACCATAAGTGGGAGAAGGCAAATGTTCTGGAAGAAATGAGACTTCAAATAGGCCCTGAGACATGGATAGGTTTCGGGAGGCAGAAAGATGAAAAAGAAAGTAAGATATGCACCCCCCCAAAAAAAAGTGAGAATCAAGGCACAAAAGTGAGTGTGCTGAGGATAGAGAGAGTAACTAAACCAGGGTGAGGAGTACTTTTGAGGAAGCTGAAATACAACAGTGAATAAAATGTAGGAAGACTACATAAGGTCTTTTAAGCTAAGCAAAAAAGCCAGGACAATAGGAAAGAGATCACAAGTTTTGTGTTTAGAAGTGTCATGATGGAATGCAGATCTCAGATTTATTAGTATAGAGGTACAAGGATGTCAAATGGACTGAAGAGACACTTGAGGAAGGAAAATGAACTCGGATGTTATTGCAGAATCACAAGCATATCGTGATTGGAAAGTAGGATGTGTGCTGGCAGCTACCAAAGCCAACAGAGCAAGAAACTCCACCAAAGTGTCAAAAGCCAATATAGTCAACTAATAAAGAGAGATCTTCACCTAGTAAAATGGGAAAAGCATGGACTGTGGACTGAATTTAAATCTTCACTTCATTACTTATTAACTCTGTGACCATAGTCAGGTCACATAATCCCTTCAATATTTTAGTTTCCTGATCTGTGAAATAGACATAAAAATAGCTACCATGCAGAGTTATAAAAAGTAGGAGAGGAAATGAATATAAAGTACCTGGAAATGAATGAATGAATGAATGAATGAATGAATGAATAGTAGCTGTTATTATTAAGAAACCATAGAATTTAAAAATGTGGGATATTTGTAATTTCCATCATGACCAAAAATGTCTTTAATGATCCTCTCACTGACCCTAACAGATATTCTCCAGTGGAAAGAAAAGAGGGAGAAGAGAGAAAATCTTAAGCAGGCTCCATTATCAGCAAGGAGCCAGATATAGGGATAAATCTCACAACTATGAGATCGTGACCTGAGCAGAAAGCAAGACTCAGACCCTTAAAGGACTGAGCTACCCAGGTGCTCCTTGATGAATACTTTTAATCATCACTTGCAAAAATGTGAGTCATTTTATATTCTGTTTCTTGCTGTTACTCTTTTTCAAACCAATGGCTGCTAAGTAAGTGAGAACTTGGCAGGATGAACCAAACAGATGCAATTTCAGGGACATGTGGACCCTGACAAAGTAAGAAAATAAAATTTCTAATATTGATTGGTCTTTGCTTCAAGAACTCCAGGTATTCTTGCTGTGTTTTAAGCATTTCTTACAGATAAAAATAATAGATATCACTGCTTTTTTCTGTCGTTCACTCTTTATTTTCATATAAATAGGCAATGGATATTATAAAGATCCTAAGATACTAGAAAAGCCAAGGTTGATCTCATCTTTCTGGTTGGAGAGACCTTGTCTTCCCTTTTGTGGGTGTGACAATCCTTCAACAGTCCAGAATGCAGACATTAACTTTTACCCAAAATGCACATAGCCACACCTCTCTGTCTGTTAATATTCCAGAAATCAATGCCGCTGCCCTTCAAAAACTTAAATGAAAAATATGATTTCCCTATGTACCACAGCACCCAGGCCTGGATTTTAGAATTATTAAAGTGGTTCATTTGCTATAAAACTCTGCCTTTATCCACCCTTCCCAGTAAAGGTAAATTTCTCATCTTAAATAATTTGCAGTCTATGCAAAGGAAACAATCAACAAAACTAAAAGGCAACCAACAGAATGGGAAAAGATGTTTGCAAATGTATATCGGACAAAGGGCTAGTATCCAAAATCTATAAAGAACTCACCAAACTCCACACCCAAAAAACAAATAATCCAGTGAAGAAATGGGCAGAAAACATGAATAGACACTTCTCTAAAGAAGACATCCAGATGGCCAACAGGCACATGAAAAGATGCTCAACGTCACTCCTCATCAGGGAAATACAAATCAAAACCACACTCAGATACTGCCTCACGCCAGTCAGAGTGGCTAAAATGAACAAATCAGGAGACTATAGATGCTGGAGAGGATGTGGAGAAACGGGAACCCTCTTGCATGGTTGGTGGGAATGCAAACTGGTGCAGCCGCTCTGGAAAACAGTGTGGAAGTTCCTCAAAAAATTAAAAATAAATCTACCCTATGACCCAGCAATTGCGCTACTAGGCATTTACCCAAGGGATACAGGAGTGCTGATGCATAGGGGCACTTGTACCCCAATGTTTATAGCAGCACTCTCAACAATAGCCAAATTATGGAAAGAGCCTAAATGCCCATCAACTGATGAATGAATGAATAAAGAAATTTTGGTTTATATATACAATGGAGTACTACTTGGCAATGAGAAAGAATGAAATATGGCCTTTCGTAGCAAAGTGGGTGGAAATGGAGAGTGTTATGCTAAGTGAAATAAGTCATACAGAGAAAGACAGATACCATATGTTTTCACTCTTATGTGGATCCTGAGAAACTTAACAGAAGACCATGGGGGAGGGGAAGAAGAAAAAAAAAGTTAGAGAGGGAGAGAGCCAAAACTTAAGAGACTCTTAAAAACTGAGAACTAAGGGTTGATGGAGGGTGGGAGGGAGGGGAGGGTGGGTGAGGAGTACTGAGGAGGGCACCTGTTGGGATGAGCACTGGGTGTTGTATGGAAACCAATTTGACAACAAATTTCATATTAATAAAAAAATAATTTAAAAAAATTAAACTGAAAAAAAAAAAATAAATAAATAATTTGAAGTCTAGATACCAACTTCAAAATCATTCCCTTAGAAAGCATCTTGGCTGAGCTTTATTCAACACCTCTATTACAAAGAGATATTAAAGTTGCCTCTTACAAAGCTGGTGGTTCATTTCCATCTGGATTTTAAGAACAGAGGAAAAGAGGAGATGATACTGTATTAGGATAATGCCTTCAACTGCTGCTTAGTTTCATGTCATTTTTAATTACACTTTTAACATCAGGTTTCGAGGTGCAGACTTTTATGAGTTATAATTGGTAGTGTCTCTTTTCTTTAACTTTTAGCTTTTCTAATAGGCATGTAGGATATCTCACTTTGATTTTATTTTGCATCTCCCTATTGACTAATGGTGTTGATCATTTCTTCATGTTTACTTGCCGTTTGTACCTCTTCTTTGGTGAATTGTTCAAATCATCTGCCTGTTTTGTTTTTATTTGGTTGATTTTCTTGTTACTGAGTTGTAAGAGTTCTTTATACAATAGTTCTGAATACCAGTGTATTACCAAACACGTTTCACAAATATCTTTTTTTCTCAGTAGGTAACTTGTATTTTCATGTTTTAACATCATTTTTTGAACAAAAGAAATTTCTTCAGATTAAATCTAAATTATTTTTTTTTTCTTTTATGGTTTCTGCTTTTTGTGTCTTATCTAAGAAATGTTTGCTTCACCCAACGGTCACAATGATTGTTTTTCTATGTTTTTTTCCTGGAAATTTTACAGGTTTAGTGTGTGCCTTTAAGTTTAAGATACATTTCTAATTGAGTTTTATAAATGGGTTGAGGAATAAGTCAACATTAACTTCTAGCACTTTACGGGGTATTCCGATACCATACATTGAAAAGACTACTCTTACTCCATTGAATTACTTTGGCATCTCTGTCTATAAACAATTGTCTATAGACAGTTGTATGGGTATATTTCTAGGGTCTCATCCTTTTCCAGTGATCCATATGTCTGATCTTTCACCAAAACCATGCTTGTTGATTTCTGTAGCATTGTAGTTAGATTTTGAATCACGAAGTGAGAGCGATCTACTTGTCTTATTCAAAATTAATTTTACTATCATAGGTCCCTTGCTTTTCCATGTACATTTTAGAATCACTTGTTGATCTCCACACAAAATCCTGCTAGGGCTTTTCTAGTGGTTACATTGAGTCACTAGATCAAACTGAGGAGAAATGACATCTAAATATTAAGTCTTCCATTTATGAACATGGTAGAGCTCTCCATTTATTTTAGTCTTATTTGATGTTTCTAAACTGTGCTGCAGTGTGCAAATAATGCAAAAGTCTTTTTAGTTTTTCCATAAATATTTCATGTTTGTCAGTGTTATTGTAAGTGTTACTGCCTTATTTCAATCTCGATTTTTAACTTTTCCTTGCTAGCGTATAGAAATGAAGCAGATTTTTATATCCTGAGACCTTGCTAAACTCACATACTAGTTCTTGTAGTCTTTTTGCAGATTATTTGGGACTTCCTAGGTAGACAATATGTCTTCAAATAGAAATAGTTTTATTTCTTCTTCCTTAATCTATTATGCCTTTTATTTCTTATTGCATTATTGCACTGGCTAGGAACTCCAGTATCATTTTGTGTAGGAGTGGTGAGAAAGGATATCCTCAACTTGTTCCAGAAGGTAGGGGTAAATAATTCAATCTTTCACCATTAAGTATTATATTAACTGTAGATTCTTTTAGAGGCCCTATAAGAGACTGGAAATGCTTTCTTGTATTCCTAAATTTCTGAGAGTTTTATTAGGAGTGAATGTTGAACTTAGTCAAATACTTTTTCTGTATCTATTGAGGTGACCATAGAGTTTCTGTTTTTCGATCTTTTGATATAATAAATTACATTGATTGATTTTCAAATGTTGAAATAAACTTGCTTCCCACCAGGTTACAATGTATTATCTTTTATATATATGGATGAATTTAATTTCCAAGTTGTGAAAAACTTCAGTGCCTTTGTTTATAAAGGATGTATTCTATAGTTTTGGTTTCTTCTTAAGACTTTTCCAACTACTAATATCATGATAATGCTGGCCTCATAGAATGAGTTGGGAAGTTTTCCTCCTCTTCATTTTCTGAAAAATTGGGGATGGAGTTAGTATTATTTCCTCCTAAAATGTGTAGTAGATTTCACCAATGAAACCGTCAATAAATGGAACTTGTGTTTTTGGACAATTGTATGCATTGTATGTGTATTGGGGGTGGGAAGTATTTGTTTAAGTAGGCTCCATACCCAACATGGGGCTTGAACTCACAACCCTGAGATCAAGAGTCACATGCTCTACCAACTGAGTCATCCAGGTGCCTCTTTTTGGACAGTTTTTAACAGCAAACTTAATTCAATAAGTACAGACTTATTAGGGTTATCTATTTGTTTCTGAGTAAACTTTGACAGCTTAGGTTTTTGAAAGCAATTGTCCATTTCATTTACCAAATTTATTGGTATAAAGTTGTTCATTACATTCCCTTACTGTCCTCCAAAAATCTGAATTTTCTGTAGTGACGTCTTTTCATTCCTAATATTGGTAAACTGTGCTTTCTCTATTTCTTGATCAGTTTGTCTAGAGGTTTATAACATTATTTGACCTTTTTAGAAAATCAGCTTTTAGGATTTTGGCTTTCTCTTTTGTTTACCTGTTCATATCTTCATAATTTTTTTCCTATTTTTTAATTTGTGCCTGATTTGCTCTTCTCTTACTCCTTTCTTTAGGTGAAGCTTCCATTATGGTTTTTAAATTGTTCTTGGTTTCTAATCTAACCATTTAATGCTATAAATTTCCCTCTAATCACTGCTTTGGATCTGTCCCATAAATCTTGATATATTCTGTTTTCATTTTCATTCAATTTAAAGTATTTTCTAATATCCTTCATGACTTCATGGACATCTGTCTTCCACTATGAAGTGATTATTTGGGGGTGTTGAGCCAATCTAGTCAGGAATTGAGCTGAGTTGGGTTTTGTTGTTGCTCGCTAACTGTAACTTCATTAATCCTCAATTTTCACATCCCTCTAGCAGTTAACTGATGTCACTTTGGGTTGCGAGTGACAGCTAGAGTGCTAAGTGGTTCTTCTCTGTCCCTGCTCTCTCATCAGCTTTCAGCATAGTGCATGGGCCTATACCACACCAGGGTCTACCTCCATGCCCTGACCCTCCTTTGTTATTCAGCACTGGGTTCACAGGAAGCTAGGAAGTTCTCTCTTGTCCTGGTCCAGCTTCAGTCTTAGGCAGGGTCTCTATATATGGGCCTTCTCAGCATTCCTGGCCCTCTGACTCATGGCAGCAAAATTCTACCTTGTATTTGCACTAGTCCTTGGAGTTTCCTCCTCTCCCCCAGAAGTAGCACATCTCTATTTGTTTTAAATATAGGATTTTGAGCCCAAGATGGATTTCTGCTGCTCCCCTAAGGGGAGGAGTTTTTGCTTCTATATTTTTTCCCACAAAAATGGATTTTTGCTTGGTTCCTAAGATATTATTTCCTATTCCTCCTCCAGAAACAGACAGGTTTTGTTTCCACTTCTTCCCCAGAAGAAATACCTGAACCTAGAAGAGAGGATCTGCTGCCCCTTCCTGGCCAGGTTTTTCCTTTATGAGAGAAAAGGTGCAAAGAAGCAGATTTGTGCCTGCTCACCCCCCACAGCAGTTAATCACCACCTTCACACCTTTGAGTGTGAAGAGTCAATTGAGGAAGACCCATTGAGGAAGACTCTCTCTAGACTTAATACCTTCCTCCAAATTTGCTCATGAGAAACTAGCAGAGGTTAATGCAAAAATGCTTCTGAATTAATATAAACTCCCTTTGTGTCTGGAGCCCCCATTTATTCCCAGATAAGACCTTTCTAATGTGATAGATTTTCTGATGTGTCAGTTTGGTGAGGATACAGTCCTCGGTTATTTAACCAAACCCTAACTTAATTGTTGACCTAAAGGATGTTTGCAGATATAAGTAAAATCCATAACCAGTTAACTTAAATAAGGGAAAGTATTTTCGATAATCTAGGTGAACTGATTAGAAAGCTTTAAAAAACAAGGCAAAGGCTTCCCTGAAAAAGAAAAAAATTTATGCAACTGAGTAGCAGAAAAAGGAATTAAAAATATCCCATTTACAGTTGCACCAAGAAGAATAAATACCTAAGAATACACTTAACCAAGGAGGTAAAAGACCTACTCTGAAAACTGCAAAACACTGATTAAAGAAATTGACGATGACAAAAACAAATGGAAAGATATAACATGCTCATGGATTGTAAGCATTAACATTGTTAAAATGCTCATACCACCCAAAGCAATCTACATATTCAACGTGAACACTAGCAAAATTCCAATAGCACCTTTACCAGAACTAGAATAATTCTAAAGTTTGTATGAAACCACAAAAGACCTCGAATAGCCAAAACAGTCTTGACAAAAAAGAATAAAGCTAGAGGTATCACAATCCCAGATTTCAAGATACAGTACAAATCTATAGTAACCAAAACAGTGTGTACCCAGAATTAAATCTATAGTTAAGCACTCAATTAATTTATGACAAAGGAGGCAAGAATACACAATAGGGAAAAGACAGTCTTTTCAATAAATGACTGGGAAAACTGGAGCTATACACAAACGAATGAAACTGGACCACTTTTGTAAACCATACACAAAAACAAACTCAAAATGTATTTAAAACCTAAATGTGAGATCTGCAACCATAAAATTCCTAAAAGAAAACACAGGCAACAATCTCTTGGACATCAGCCTTAGCAAATATTGATGGATATGTCTCCTCAGGCAAGGGAAACAAAAGCAAAGTATTTTGGGACTACACCAAAATAAAAAGTTTTGCATAGAAAAGGAAACCATCACCAAATCAAAAAGACAATCTACTAAATGGGAGAAGATATTTGTAAAGGTTATATATGATAAAGGGTTAATATCCAAAATATACAAAGAACTTATACATACAACTCAATACCAAAAACACAAATAATCAACTAAAAACTGGGCAAAGGACATCTATAGATGTTTCTCCAAAGAAGATACACAGATGAACAAATACCTGAAAAGATGGTCAACATTGCTAATCACCAGGGAAATGCAAATCAAAACTACAATGAGCTGTCATCTCACATCAGTCATAATACCTAGTACCAAAAAGACAAAAATAACAATTATTGGCAAAGGATGTGGAGAAAAAGGAACCCTCATGCCCTATAAAATGTAAAATGTAAATTGGCACCACCACTGTGAAAAACAGTTATGGAGGCTCCTCGAAAAATTAAAAAATAGAACTACCATATGATACAGTAATTCCACTATTGGGTATTCACCCAAAGAAAACAAAAGCACTAATTCAAAAAGATATAGGCAGCCCTGTGTTCATGGCAGCATTATCAATAATAGCCAAGATATGGAAGTAATTTAAGTGTCTATTGATAAATGAAAGGATAAAGATGCAGTGTGTGTAACACACACACACACACACACACACACACACACACACACTGGAATATTACTCAGCCATAAAAAAAAAGAATGAGATCTTGCTACTTGTGATGATGTGGGTGGACCAAGACGGTATTTTGCTATGTGAAATAAGTCAGAGAGAGAAAGATAAATACTATATAATTGTACTTATGTGTGGAATCTAAAAAAAAATACAGTCAGTCTTAAATACAAAGAACAAACGTGATTGTCAGATGGGAGGTGAAAAGGTAGGGATGAATGAAACAGATAAAGGACATTAAGAGGTACAAACTTCCAGTTATTAAGTAGTAGAGATGAAAAGTATCGTATAGGGAGTATAGTCAATAATATTGTAATAATGTTGTATGGTGACAAGTGGTGAATACACTTATTAGAGTGAGTATTGAATAGTGGATAGAATTTTTGAATCAATATGTTGTACACCTGAAACTAACATAATATTGTCTGTCAATTATACTTCACTAGTAATTCTAAAAAGAACACACAAAAAACAAGAAGGTGAAAATTCTATTGTTGTCAATGGCAGGATTTCTTTCTTTTCGTAGTCATTATATATTTATACGTTTTCTTCGTCATCACTTAGTTTGACAGTTTGTTTTTATATCTTGGCTATTGTGAATAATACAATAATGAGCATGGAAGTGCAGACAACTCTTTGAGATAGCGATTTTATTTATATATACCCAGAAACTGGATTGCTGGATCATATGGTAGTTCTATTTTTCGTTTGCTGAGAAATCTCCACACTATTTTCTATAGTGGTTGTACCAAATTCCATTCCCACCAACAGTGAACCAGGGCTCTCTTTTCTTCACATCCCGCAATATTCGCTACCTATTGTCTGTTTGATAATAGCTATCCTACTAGGTGTGAAGTAATATCCCATTGTGATTTTCATTAGCATTTTTTTCATGCTTAGTGCTCTTGAGCAGCTTTTCATATACCTCTTGGTCATTTGTGTCTTTGAAAAAATATCTATTCAGGTCTTTTGCCCTGCCATTTATGAAAATGTGGGTGAACCTGGAGGACATCATGCTAAATGAACTAAGATAAGTGAACACACGAAGATAAATACTATATGACTTTACTTCTATGTGCAAGCTAAAAAGGTCAAGCTCACAGAAGCAGAGAGTAGAATAGTGATTGACAGGGTGTGGAGGTGAGGGAAATGAGAAGATGTTGGCCAAAGAATATAAACTTTCAGTTATAATATGAGTAACTTCTAGTGACCTAACATACAGAGTGTTGAATAGAGTTAATAATACTGTACTGTATACTTGAAATTTGCTAAGAGAGTAAATCTTAAGTATTCTCAGCACAAGAAAAGAAAGAAAGAAAGAGAGAGAGAGAGAGAGAGAGAGAGAGAGAAGGAAAGGAAAGGAAAGGAAAGGAAAGGAAAGGAAAGGAAAGGAAAGAAAGAAAGAGAAACTACCTAAGGTGATGGATATGTTAATTAGCTTGATCACAGTCTTTACTTCACAATATAGGTGTATCAAGTCATCATGCTGTACACATTAAATCTATATGATTTTTATTTGTCAATTATACATTTATATTGAACATAGCAGGAGGTTGGGGGAGAATAACATATGCCTGTGGACAGCAATTTAGGTCTGTTGCCTGTTTCATACTGACCACAATCTTCCCTTCCTGGAGGCCTGCACTATGGATTTTGAACTTTCTTAGCCAGCTACCACAATCACCTGATTCATTCCTTGTGACAGACTGATAGCTGGATGGATGGATGGATGGATGGATGGATTGGTAGATAGATAGATAGATAGATAGATACATAGATAATCTCCTACTTGTTCTGCTTCTTTGGTTGAGCCTTGACTGATACAGTTCCTGACTTCAATACCCTTACATTCAAGTGGGAGGAGACAGATAATAAACACATAAAAACATTAAGAGTTGATAAATAATATGAAGAGAAGGTAAAGACACAGACAAAAGACTGTCATCTTAAATAGAATGTCAAGGAAAACATCTGATGATATGATCTTTAGGCAGAAACTTGAGTGAAATCACAAAACAATGCCCTATATGTGTTTGAGAGAAAAGCATTTCTAATCTAAGGAATAGCAAGTACAAAGCTCATGAGGTGATGGAACACATAGTGTGTTTAGGCAGGAGAAGGATGGAAGGGCCGAGGTTCAGGCAATGACAGATAAAATGGAGGAGTTAAGGTCAAACGGGCTCATGGGACAGACACTGTAGGGCTGGAAGGTCATGAAAGGCTTTTTGGGTCTTGTGAGTGAGATGTAAAACTCTGCAAGGTTGTTGAGGTAGTGAGTAGGCACAGGTTAGAGGGACTGGGCTGCTGGGGAGAAAGCAGACCATATGATGGAAGAGTCGAAGCAGGGTGAGTAACTCCGAAGCAATTACAATATTCCAGGAGGGGTGATGGCAGTGTGGCCCAGAGTGATACAAAGGGAGAGGCCAAGCACTGGTTGGATCCTCTGTATACTCTGAAGGAGAAATGGGAGACTTACTCAAGGATTTGAATGAGGATTGTGAGAAAAAGCAGAGAGACAAAAATGATGCTAACCCTTCAGGCCTGAGCCTCACTCCCTTGAAAGGCTTTCCCTCATTCCTCATGTCTGGATTCGGGGGTACCCCAGGGCCCTGCTCTTTAGACCGGACAGTGACTATCGCACCACCCCATGTTTGCCTGTTACCCTTCTGTGATTCACTCAAGATTGCAGGTTTCTCCAGACTATGGACTGTTGATATCTTGTTCATAACTTTATTCCTAGTACCCAGTGACATTCAAAAGCATGTGTTGAATGAATGGCTCTTTTTTTAATGTTTGCAGTTCATGATTAGGAAATTTTATCTTATAATTATATTAATTTCAACTGATTTGTTATATTTGATATTATGTTAAGTATGATCTATTTTGTTGAACTTTATTTTCATAAATTGCTAAACATTTATAATTTATTTTCACTGTTTTTTTTTCACCCTTTCTTCTATCTCTACTACAGTTTACTTCTTTTTTCTACAAATTTGGATAAAATATTTTCATGTTATGGAGAGCTCATCTGTGATATCTATAGACATTTTCCTTATCTGTTTATATTTCAATTTTCATATTTTTGATATGTAGAAGTATCTTTTTTATTTTCATTTTTAGGAGGTCAAATTTATTATTTCTCTTTTCCTTTTATACCTGTAGAGAAAAACTGTATAACTTATTATATTCTTCAAGTTTTTATCGTTTGATTTTTTTTTGTTTTTGTTTTTTGATTTATCCCTTTTTTCTCTGGGGATTTATTTTGTATGTGGCACAAAAGAATTTACTTAAACTGCTCTTTCTCTAAATATGCACAAAGTTGAAAAGGACAGTGAGTTTTAACCTGAGAAACCTCCTTACCAATTTCTCAAGGTCAAGAGTGGCCTATTTTGTGTTATTTTTCAAGTGGTAACTAATGTCCTTATTGTTTCCAAAACAATACCAGCTGTCCCTGTAGACGATACTAAAATATGAAATAATGGCAGTCTTTATTTTAGAAGATGTATCAATACAGATCAGATGTTTCTTTAAATTGGTTTACTGAGCTAACACTACTGCAAAATTTAGAGTTTAAGGACCCACACAGCTTCAGCTTTTCCAAATAATCTTCCCAGCTCCCAAGGCACCCCAAACTGATAGAGCTAAAAACAAGAACTTTATTTTGGTACAACCATTCTTTGAACCTGGGCAATTTCTAGGCATTCTTATGTGCTCAACAAAGACTATCTTGATAGAATTGTGCTTATTCTACTCGTGACCTAAATAAGGCTTAATTCAATTCTTTAATAGCATAACACTAGTCTACTGACACATTCTTAATTTAGCAGAGCCACAAATAATGGCTTTCTTAGCTTTTTTCTTAGCAAACTAAGAACAAACCTTCTTAGCTTTCTTCTGCCTGTCAAAATTAAGCACAAAAGGGCAACGTAAGAGTGGGAAACAAAAAGGATATAAACACAGAGAATTTTTCAAACTTTAAAAACTAATAATAAATTTGAGGGCAAAAGTTGACTACTCTGCCAAATGTAGGACTTCACATAGTTCAAGGCCCTGAATCCCTAGGGTTACAGAAATCCCAAATACAACATATTTTCTATTATTAGATTTTTCTAATTTTAATCCTGTTAAATTTTTGCCTTAATAAAAATATGGAGCTTCATAAAGCCAGTTTATAAGATCAGAAAGTTTTCCTGTGCCAGACTATTTCAAATTCCAACTCCAGGTTTTAGTTAAAAAAAATCAAATCCATAATCAACTTATCCTAATTTTTATCAAAATGAAAACATTTACTGAGGAAGGGAAGTGACTGAGAAATATGCTGGAATTTCACCTTTGTCACTTCCATTTAAATCAAATAAGAGAGCGTCCATGTGGCTTTCAAAGGTACAAATAAAACATGTTAAGAATTTTAGCTGACTGCTTAATGACTGGATTTTTTCTTATATATTATTAACTTTTGAACCATAAATCTACCTTACATCTTAGAATCTCGGCATCAGGGCACTCAGCTAAAGTTTAAATGTTCCCGCGTAGAAAATATCCTCTGGTAAAAGATCTGAGGAATGTTTAATGACCATCAAGTGACCAAGTAAATCATCTGAGAATTCCACCTTGTACATTTCATAATGATGTACCTTCGCATTTGGTTCAATATCCAAATAGCCAGAGCAAACAAAGGGCTTAAAAATGAGTGTGTATATTTCATCTCAGAGATGTCATAACATGAATATTTAAGTTAAATGATCTTTCATAAAAGCAGCTTCTTCAAAATATTTGAATAAAAACAAAATTTGACCATGTATTAGAAATAATTAGTTCAAAAAGCCCCTTGTTTAAAGCAAAAGCAGAAAAGGACAGACTACAGATTCTACATGTTGTCACCACAGCGCATCAGGTGTTTTTACTTGAATACATTTCTTTGTCATGCAGGGGTTAGAAAAGAACACTTCTTTTCTTGCCAAATTTGAGCATTTGGCTTTACAATCATGATCACATTCAGGTCATCAATGGGGACTATGACCGTGAAAGTAAAATTGTGCTATGGTGCATTTTAGATGGTTTATTTAAATCCTTCTTCTGGTGGGCTAACAATATCTTTTGAATCTAAAAATCAAGTCATTTCAACAATAAGTTTAAAAATGTACACAAGTGTCCAGAATTCTGATCACCTAACATCTGACTGTAATGATCATTTTAAAACACTTTTAACTGCCAAAGTCCTGGTTCCCCTATCACTCCCAAGCTGAAACACGATAAATTTGAGGGACTCTAATAATTTTCAATCATTGTGTACTGCACATGCTCAGAGCCGATCACTTCCAAATTCAAGCGCATATAAAAATTTGAAGAGCTTCAATTATTTTAAATCACCATGTGCCGCACAGAGAGAGATCTGAAATTGTTGTAGTGTTTCACATTTTTTTAAGTGCTTCAGTTTGGAAGGGAGTCAAGCGGCATTCCAGCATTGAGGCACAAGACACATTGGCCTATTCTGACACCCTAACACTCATCACAACTAGAAAATATATACCCAAAAGCCAAGGAACTAGTTTTTTTCTCCATTACACATTTTGAAAAGCGAGGGTCTTTTAAAACCCAAATAAACACTCCGTTCAATTAGGAAACAGCAAAGTGAGAAATGTCCTGATTATCAGATCAGGCCAGGGCAGAAATATCCAAATGGGTTTGCAAAGAATAGTTTTTCCCTAAATTTAAGGCAATACAATGGCTGAAAGAGACTCACAGCTAAAGAAATGCAAGAAGTTTCCGAAAACACAGCAGGCAAATTCATACACTCCTACAGCTGAATTTTAATTATCGTGGCATTTTTCCCCGCACCAAGATTTTCCTTGCCCCAACTTACCCAGCAGAGCTCACTTTCTAGTTCCCCCCTGGATGGATCATTGTACGGCATTATGTTTTATCAACACTCTCGCACCACTTTTTCTATATTCTCTTTGTTTGATTGTGGGAGAAGTGAGCACTTTGACATTTTGCACAGCTCAGAGTTCACTTTCAACATCCAAATCCTTAAAGAACCCCAAAATTATGTCAACACAATCAGGCTATTTAAAGATGGCCTTTCTTCAGCATTCCCCATCTTTTCATCCCAGTAAAAAGTTATGGTCTCCTTTGTTGCCTTTGGGTTTTCACGTATTTTTGGCCTGGCAGGGCCCAGAGAGCAGGATGCTCTTCATAATTCTGCGTCAGGGAAAACATAATGTCCTGTATTTCGTGGGGGGGGGGGGGTTGGAGAGGGAAGGGTAAGGAAAAAAATGAAAGAAAAAGAGCCTGAAGGCACTGGAATAATTAAGCAAATGCAGGGACAGCTGTGGCAGGTCCTGGGCAGAACTGGCTCCACTGAGCTGAATTAATGACATCAGCAGCCCAGTATCTCCATTAACATTTGATCATTAATTATTACCCTCTGACAGTAAGAGCCTAAACCTTCTTAGCAGTGGCCTGTTATTAATCCGCCTTACCTGCCCGGAGCACGGGCTGCTCGCCTACCTCGGTGCGGTTGGTGGGCTGGTTTTCGTTTCTTGTTTTCTTAAACCTCAACTATTGCTTCATTTACTTGGGTAAACGGTGATGACCATCAAATTATAAATCTGCTTGGATTGCTGGATTGTGTTTTTTTTTTTTTTTCATCTAAGATGGGGAGAGAACCTACCTGGACCTGTTGCACTCATTTTCTTTGTCCAGTTTACAAGGGTCAGGGGATACGGTCTACCTGAAGAACAGTGCAGGACAGCAAAGAAGTAAATCGTTCACCACTGTCCCCTTACCTACTGGGACAGGAGCTTTTCAGGTTTTCTCAGAATCCCGTTCTTGGGGCTCTGATCTTCAGAAATAACTGTCTTCTCAGTTCTAAAATTCTATGCCTAAAACACTTAAACCAAAAACACAGAGAAGCTCAATTTCATGTCTGTATCATCAAATGATTATCTCAGCAAATTCTGATAATCCTTCAAACAAGTCACATTCTGCTTTCCAATGACAATTACTTGAATTTTATCTTTTACAAATTAAAGATTAATGGCATATCTATATCTAAATGCTTCTGGCGAACCTTTCAAACTTGTCAGAGCTTTGGTAATTTAATATGTGCATGCATGCACACAAAGAGACCCAATCTACACACGTGTACACACACACACACACACACACACACACACACCCCACAGATAATCTATAAAATTGCAGGAGAAAGATTAGGGAGACAAAAAAAATCAAATGATTTATTAATGTTTAACAATGCCCAATTTCTCTCCAACAAAGGTTTGTCCTTACCACGTGACAGTATGTCTCCATCACTGGTGAGAAAAAAAAAATTGGGAAATGCAAACAGAAGCTCATGTGTTAAGTACTCTCCTCCTGGCAGCAGACCTTATACTATTAGCGTGATAATTAACCTTTACCAAAGAAGACTTCATAGAAGTCTAATACATTAATTTGCTGATTGTTCTTTTCCTGCTAGAGACATAATCCAGAGTTCACTACCTAGTCATAAACATAGACACAATATAACTTAATAGAGTGCCTGCTACAGCTAATGACCCTGAATAGACTGAGAAAATCCCAGTGCCTTTAGGACTGTAGAGCATACTCTCCAGCCCACAGAAGGAATCTATGTATATCTCTCCTCTTCAGCAAGGAAACAACAGTAGAATCAGATCTGACCAGCAGTCTCCATTGGACCCTTTTTTTTGTAGGTCACTGGCATTGGCTCCCAGGTGGCAGGCAGTATGGTTTTTTTCTGAGAGGAATGTGAGAAAGAAATCTCATGCTCACCAGCCAAACCCTCAAAAGAGCCTTCCTCTCATTTAGGGACAGACCTCTGTTCTCCTATTCACAGTAGCTCACTGATTAGTCTTTCATGAGGCTCCTCCTGGGTCCTTTGGTCAACTCATGTGATTCACTGGGCCTCTTTATTGGAAACCATTACTCAGAAATCACCTTGGACACAGAGCATGTGGAATGAAGTCTTTGATTAATACAAGTTCTTGGTTATCCAGTACAATAAAATTATAAAATGAAAGAAAAAGTAGTTTAGTTCTCTCGTCTGTAAAAGTACTAGAAAAAATAAACACCATGGTTCCTTGTAAGCCAAAAGTTGAGATTTTCATTGAGACATGTTGTTTGCATAACTAAAGACAGAGTGGTACCGGAAGAACATAAAAAGAAAGACAAAGTAACCAGGACTAAATCTACTTAGCAAATTAAAAAAAAAAAAAATTTTTAAAAAAAAAAAAACCTGAATGTCTTAGATATACAAGGCAATTTTGTGATGGAGGAAAAAACAATCAACATTTCCTATCTATGTACCATTTTCTTCAAGCCTCATGGGAATTATTATCACAAGTTATCAATCTTTCTCATGGATTCATCAAGCTTTCTTCCCTAAGACTCTCTCTTACTCTACATACATTGTAGCAATTCCTAGGATTTAGCTCAATTTCTCTTCATTTCAGTAATATGTTAAGTGCTTCTACAATCATCCCAACAAATGGGCCAAACACTCCCACCATAGAGTTTTCTGGTCTCATAGGCTCATATACGCTCACCTTTTTACAACTTTCTTATAAATTCACTCAAGTCTTCTCTTTTAACATTACCCTAAATAGATTTGAACCTGATTATGTATGTGTGTGTGTGTGTGTGTGTGTATATATATATATATATATATATGAATATAATAAATATATATATACATATTTTATATATATTTGTGTTTCCCTCTTTCTTCCATAACAATAACATTGGTAGTTTGGATTCTTAAAAGTTCTATCACATTTCCTCTAGCTGGTTATAGGTGGTACCTGTTCCCACTGCAATTTCTCTATAGTGTCCCTGACTCTTAAGTCACAGCAAGTCAGTCACTCAAGTTCACGTCAGGATCTCGAGCCACAGATACTGGCTTGCAACAATTCTCCCACCGCATATAATCAATCCATATTAGAACACACTTAAGAAAAAAGGAAATGGACGAACGCAAAGCATTAAGGCACCATCTTTATGATATTTATAACAAAAGGAGCCACATTTTCCATGGGTGATCCTTAAAGAAACAGTCACTATGTTAAACATTGTCCTATTATAGTTCCTTATTAAATATTTTCCTGAGTTTTCTTCATCTTATACCACATTCACAATGACTCTTTAAAGAATTAAAATCTTGCATTTTGATTACCTCTTTTTTTTTTTACATTTAGCAAAAGATTACAGAGCAGATATTGTTTGACATTGAATTTCTGTTAACATGTCCTCCACTGGAGCATAGTTGTACACATTGTTTCAGAGCTAACATAATGGGGAATATTGTCAAAGAGGGCTGTGTTTCAAGCCAGATGGTTTATCTGCCGAAACAATTCTCCCAGTAGAGAAATAGTGGCCGCACAGTTGCAGTAGTGTTCATAAGCCTAGTGCAGTAGATTCATTTGGCACCCACATTTTGGAGGCAAACAAAAGTGCGGCTTGTGTGAATCTCAGACTCAGACGTTCATAAGTGAAAAGGAGTTTTCTGCAATTGCACATTGTGCCTTATTGTAAAGGCAGTAGTGTGTTTCTATCAAAAACAATATGCAAATATGATTTTTGAACATATATTAATAGCTTCACCCACACGATGCAGGGGGACAATACTACAATAAATTGCTTCAGAGATTATCACAGTCTGGCCCAAAAAGGGCCAAGTTGCCATACTTGTGTTGAAAGCAAATGTGTTACCAAAATTCAGGTCCACTCTGTCGATTACAATTTGAAAAAGACTAGACATGTGTCATATCCTGGGCTTGTGGCAAAAGATCAACTGTTACCATTTAATGAGCCTACGAGAAGTCACAAAGTGTTCTACCCCAATGTGGCCACGCATGGCTCTTCAATGTACCTTCTCAGAAAGAGCTTGACTTAAAATCTCATGATTTTCAAAGGCCCTTCAAAAGAAACCTTGGTGGATCACGGCCTTGGGCTCTCGACCCAACAATGATCTTCAGAGGTATTGCCACACGCGCTGGGAACCTCGCCTTCCTTTGTCACAGGATGGGCACTTCCCAGTAGACTAACACTGCCCACATTTTAAAAATAAAACAAAAGCGTTAGAGGACTCCAAGAGGGGGTTACCATGCTCTAAAACGTCTCAAGCATGCAGAGGGATGGGAAAATCCCTGAGATTCCAGAGCTGAAAAAAAAAAAAATAGCACATGGGAGT
Organism: Panthera uncia; assembly: GCF_023721935.1. Taxonomy (NCBI): domain Eukaryota; kingdom Metazoa; phylum Chordata; class Mammalia; order Carnivora; family Felidae; genus Panthera; species Panthera uncia. Next base: position 84,520,784 of record NW_026057584.1, read on the forward strand.
TTCTAAATAAAGACATTCTTGGGTATGTTGGGGAAGTTGGTAGCAGCTTTGCAACTCTCTCCCTCAGAGACTATTTTTGCTTGAGTGAGCGAGTGAGCGAGTGCAAGGACGCCTGTGCATGCCTGTGCCCTTTCATGCTCAGAGAATTCAGTGAAAAGTGATGGCGTTTTATTTTCGTGGAGAATAAGATGCCTTTTAAAATACATATTATTTCCCCTGGAATCATTGTTATCCTTGATATATTTCATATCTTAATAACTTTATGTAAACAATGTTATCCACTTCTGCACTAAGGATGAAAGAAGCTTTTTTTTTTTTTACAAAATAACGAAAATAAGGTTAGAACTGTGATCTCCACAAAATAAGTTACACTTTCTTCACACACAAACACACACACACACAAATTTGTGGCCCATAATAAGTCTCAAGCAGGAAGAGAAAAAAAAAGGGTAAATACTAGAAGCTGAATTGCCCTGAAATTAACAGGTTAGCTGCAAAACCCAAGATGCTGTAAATATTCACATTTTATCTTTCAGGGCCCTCGAGTATGGTAAATTCAGATGAATAAATTTCACTCCGAATTAATGTCTATATTAAATCCAAATAATTGTTAGACATGCATGCAAGATGAAGACTGTCACATGTCTGTTTCCAAAACATGCCATTAAACGAATACCGGTGCACAAGTCAAAATTAAAAATATAAACACCTGCCAGTTACCTACATCATTTTAGAGGCTATCCCAAGAGGCTCTCTTCCTTAATACTGTATATGCTGTGTCTTGATCTTTTTGAGTGAGGATTTGCTGGCATGACATTTAATGCAGGCATCTTATACTGGCAGAATTGTGGGATTTTTTTTAAGTGACTGCTTTGGGGGTTTCTCATTTTTCTTCTTTTTTTCTTTCCCTTTTTCATTTTATGAATGTTGTCATTCACTAGCAGAGAGCTTGTAAGACACCGTGGCCTAAGGAACGCAGATCCCTTCACATTTATAACAGAACTTTTATAAACATTTAGTAAAGGATCTAGTATTTTATATTTTAAAACAAAGAAAAATCCTATCAGGTTAGGTATGTAATGCTCTAAGTGTTTATGTGTAATTAATGCCAAAACTCTTTAAATACTCCCATGTCCCGAATACCAGGAAAACAGCCAATTGGTTCAGCACATCATTGGAGGGGGTGCCTTGTGTGCTCTTGACATTAGGCGCTACTTTGAATGACTTCACCAAGCAGAAACCAAAATGTATATTTTTTCTAACTTTTTGGTAAATAGTGTTATCAAAATTACATATATGAAATCCAGAAGGGAGGGGAAACAAATCTTTGATGGACAAGTTGAAGCAAATTCAAATATTTGTAGCATCATCAGCAAACTGGATATTTCCAGAAAGTGAACAAATTGAATTATTCATGAGGCCAAAGTAAGTCAATACATCTTTATCTTAACCAGATCCTTTCTAATAGTTTGCATGGTACAAAATACGCAGTATAATTAACATTTACAAATGTAATATGTAAACGGAGAAGAAAGACTAATAATTTGGTAAATCAGTTTATTTGTAGTATAATAGTCCTGATACACTATCATATTTTCAAATTGATATACTCAGATCCAAAAGAAACTGTGCACGGATATGTGAAGCTTTGAAGAACACGCAGCACATCAGGAACCAGATGTAAGAAAGGGGGTTCATCCCCACCATTTCCAATAGAGAAGCTATAATGGCTCCATATTGCCTTTCCCCCTTTCCATTTTATCTTTTAAAAATCTTCATTTTCAAAGAACATCTCCGCCCACATGAGGACGGTGGTGGTTGTATGATCATGTTGATATCTTTTTTTTTTTCCCCTCTCAATATTTATCACAAATTTAAAAAGTAAACTCTCAAGCCAGATAAGGCCGGGGGTGGGGGGGAGGGGAAGAAATCTACCCAATTCTTTAATAATGGAGTGATTTTTGAAATGTACTAAGTGTTGTGCTCTGCATGGGCCCCGCAGATTCCCTCCCCCATCACCATCACCAATAAAAGGGTAAGTCATTACATTTTCCATCCTACATCAAATCTATGATATCCTTCCTACATCATAATTCTAGAACCAAACTGGTTTCCAAAAGGGATGTCTCCAGGCTGTGCCGGTTTGCCAAGATCTTTCTGGTCAGGATCCTGAGACTGTGATTTAGCCCTGCGCTCTCCAAGCATGCAAAAATACAGCCATTAGAGACCTGAGCCATGCTTCTCCATGTGGCCTGAAGTTTCCAGGTGGCTTGTGTGTGTTATGATTGTGCCTGGCCTCAACATAAAAGCAAATTGACAACCCCTACCTCCCCCGAGCCAGTGCCAATTTTTAAATAAAATGTCTAGTGGTGATTTATTGCCAGTGCAAACTGCCAGACTGGCATCCCCATTTACCTACTAAGCAGACAAATCAGTAAAAGCTATGTCATCCTTGCCCAGTTTCCCCAAGTATGTTCTAGAAGGCGTTCCAAATTTCATGTTTATTCTGTTACAAGATTTCTTATTTGTGTGCATTAGAAAACAAAATATCCAGTTGACCTTCCTGACTTCAAAAAGTTGTTATTCATCCCTTGAGAACTTCCTGAGATCATCCAAGCTCATTTTCCATAGATCACAGACTCTTCCATTCAGATAAGAATGGTTGACCATTAATCACCTGGCTTGAATATCAAACAGGGCTGCAGAACTGAAAGAATTTCTTTCCTGCATCTAATATCATCTCAGGGGCATGTTTCCTACCACTTCCCCAGGGACCAAACACCTGCCTTGGAGATTTTCAAGAGACTTCTCTGCCTTATTCCTCTCCAGTTCATAAATAACAGCACCTATTCATCAAGGTATAATTTTTAAATGTAATTTCAGATCTTTTTTTTTTTTTTTTTTTTTTTTTTTTTTGGCTCTCTCCACCCCTATCATTCCCTATCAAGCTGCTTCTTTCTTGCCAGGATAAAGTGCATGAGATTTTTGCATGGCTCTGGTCAAAAGCATTTCTTTTTATTCAGGAGTAGAGTTCAAAGATTGCTACATGTAATGTATTTAAAAAGAAAAGGAAAAAAAAATCCAGAGCCATCAATCCCTATTTCTTTAAGATCACAGACACGCTGCTCTGATGAATGAAACCTCTTCCAGTCTTACTTAAGCTGCTCAGAGTGACTAGTTATCAAGTCAATGAGAAGAAATCTTTTATTTCTTATCTTGATGCCTCTGTGTCATTGTACACAAAATGCAGAGCCGTCTATATTTCATCAACCATTTCTTCATGTATTATTTAATAAACTGTTTAGAGCATGTCTAATTACAAACATTTATTATAGAACTCAACCCTAGAAATGTGTGAGAATATGCTAAATTGTTCCCTACCTAAAGTTTTAATGAGAGTATAATACCTCCGGCCCATATGCTTCAAGAACGTTATCCTTAATTATGTAACATGGGTATTTTACTGATATCTGTTAACTGCTCAAGCAGCTGTGGTTTTCTGCTTTTTTGCACAGCTCGGGAGGAGCAGTGAGTTCAGTTTCCCCTTTTTGGGGGGTTGCAAAATCCATACCCCAAACAGGTGTGTGCAATCACGAACCGCAGTGATGAACCCAAACTGCTGCCTTTCTAAAAATTCCACCAGCCGGTGACACACGCTGGTCAAGGTTGCACAACCTTGTTTTCCACCGGTTATTTTGATGATTCATTCCCCCATGGGGAGGTGAATTTTCAGCCATTGTTACTTTGCTCCTGTTTCTGATAACCAGAGGAATCACTTCCTCATTTTGATGATTTCTCTCTCCCTCTCTTGCTCTGGCTCTCGCTGACTCCTTGTTTCCTTTTTTAAGTTGGATTCTGATCTTTTGCTAGGTGCAGCCTGAACTGGCTGCTCTCTCCTTCATGGACAAGGGCCAGGAGAGGGGAAGTTAAAAGAAATACTTCCACATGAAGCAGGACACTTCAAGTTGTTACTTCATTGGAGTAAAGATACCTGGATGATCTGTAACTATAAAGCAATAATTCACTAAAAATATAAGAACTCAAAGCAATAAGTGAGTATTGCCTACTTCCAACTAGTAACTAGTGCCCTTGGAAAATTACATCAATTCCATCGATTGCTTCAGAAATGTTGGTGGAACTGCCACCAAAACTGAACCAGGTATGTTGCCTCATATTGCTTTGAATGTCAAATGCGCCAAATTGTCCTCTTTAAAAGGGTAGGTTTGATTTTTGCAAACATTGAAAGTTTATCCAGAGCCAAGTCTGATGATAAATTGATCGTCTTTGCTTTAAATAAGTTTGATTACTAAATAATAAAATGAGTTCTTTGTGAGAAATAAAAAATGAATCTAAAGAAATTTTCAAAATGTCAGAAAACATCTTGAACGGCGGGAAACGCTGCAGGGTTAAATGTAGTCTATCCAACCTGACTTCCCTGGATAAGTCAGCATTCCTTTGTAAATTTCATACGCTTGCTAAAGTGATACTGTATTATTTTGCCCTCATGTCTTGACTTTTCCAGAAAATAGAGCAACTTAATTTCTTTTCTCTCTAAGAAACAACAACAGAAATATAATAAGAAACTTTATGCCTAATGAAGGACATCTACGTAGACACACGAGCACATGTACCCATTTCACATTCCTCTAAAGGTACGGGTTTTCTTTTACTAGGAAGTGCTATATCCTAATGGTAAGAGCACACGTCATGGAATGTGATAATTCACATACATTAAACTCAAATATACCACTTACTATCACCTTGAGCAAGTAACTGGATTTTCATGAACATCAGTTTTCTCATTTGTTAAATGTGGAAAATAAACGTATGCTTTGCATGAATATTGTGAGGATTAAGTCATGAAAAATCTCAAGCAGAGTGCCCGGCACATAATAGATGCCCCAAACATGGTGATTTTTGTGATAATGACATTATTATGCACCATTGTTCTCCACTGGAGCATGTACTCCTGAAGAGCAAGTACTATGTCTCAGTCATGTCTTTTACATCCAGCATAGTGTCCAACATGCAGTAGGGCTTAAAAATTGTTTATTAAACTAGGCTGAATACATTGTTTTGTTTTTTGTTTTGTTTTAAATGTTTGTTTATTTATTTATTTATTTGAGAGAGAGAGTAGGGGAGGAACAGACACACAGAGAGAGAGAGAGAGAGAGAGAGAGAGAGAGAGAGAGAGAGAGAGAGAATCCCAGGCAGGCTCCACTGTCAGCACAGAGCCCGATGCGGGGCTCAAACCCACAAACTGTGAGATCATGACCTGAGCTGAAGTCAAAAGTCAGACGCTTAACCAGCGGAGCCACCAAGGCACCCCTGAATACATTCTTTGACTACACCTGAGATTAAAAATTGGAAATAAAAAGTAGAAGATCTTAAATCAATTTTTTGGAAAAACGGTCCAGAGACACCATGATCTGGTTCAGTTTATAATATATCCCAAGTTCATTGGTTATCAGAATAAAGAATATTTGTAGCCATTTTTAAGTATCTGATTTCTTGGGGGCGCCTGGATGGCTCAGATAGTTAAGTGTCAGAATCCTCATTTTGGCTCAGGTCATGATCTCACAGTTCATGAGATTGAGCCCCATGTTGGGCTCTGTGCTGACAGTGCAAACGAAGCCTGCTTGGGATTCTCTCCCTCTCTCTCTCTGCCCCTCCCCTGCTTCTGCACAAGTGCATCCCCACGCACGCTCTCTCTCACTCTCTCAAAATAAATAAATAAAAATTCTAAAAATAAGGTAAAAGATCTTATTTCTTGATGTAACCCTTTCCTGCCCTTTTTAGCATTTTAGAAAACTTTATTTATTACTGCAAAATGATTTCATTAGAAGTAACCACAAACAGGCTCTAATCAGGTGACACTAGCCAAACTAGTTAGATTGAGTGGAGAGTACAGCAGAAGTCATCGATGAGCTGCCAGATGGGGAGACGGTGGGAGGAGAACTTTGGGTAGGAAGAACATTAAGCCACTACTTCTATAATTCTTGGTAGCTGCAGGGGTGTGGGCTCCATAAGGGCGGTGGGGCACTGAAACAAAGTCACACTTCCCTAAACACAAACACAGTGTGGCGAAGTCTCCTCTTAACCTGTCCCAGGCACAAACCTACTGCTTGGCCCTCACAAACCAACCATGCAAAATGACTCCCACAGGGACTGGCCACTTAAGAAGCAACTGTTGTACGTATAAATGAACAAATATCATTTGGTCATCATTTTAGTTTTCCCCATTTTTTTTCCTTATTTTCCCTATCCTCTGACCATAAAAATAGATGACTCTGGGAAAAAAAGTAACTCAAAGATGAGACCACACTGGACTCAGTAGAAAATCGTACAAGCCATCCTTTGTAAAGCAATCGCTATGCTTACGTAAATGCAATTGCTATACTTACATAAATTTAAAGGTAGAAAGCTAGATTGTGTCTTTCAAGTAATACCTTGCTACGGTAAGTGAGAGCATTATAACTATCCTACAACAACCAACAGTCGAGTCTACCTAACCTCATTGGATCACACTGGTCTATACTGAAAACAGAAATGCAAATTTCTATGAGAAAGAAGTGCATACTCCATGAAATGAATGCTTGGGCTCATAGACTCCTTTCAAAAGGATGAACAACAGAAGTACAACATATACAGGTATCTTCAACTCTCCTCCATCAATAAAAATTCTCCTTTAAGCTGTTCACTTGTGCATATCGGTCTTGCTTCTTGGCAAGCACCTGGTTACGGAGACCGTGAACAACACATTCAATTTGCACATAGGTACCCCCATCGAAAAAACTTTGCTTTGTCACGGCACTTGGAGAAGAAGTTAGATAATTATGTTTAGGAGAATTGCAAACAAGGAACAGAAACTTGGGACTTTTTTTTTTTTAATCTTAAGTTGGAATCCCATGACCCAAGATTTTGCAAGTCCTGAAGGAAATTCAGCTCAGGCAACGAAGAGTCTTATGATATAGAACCCTGCAATCTCTTAGTAGTTAAACCCCTGATTCATACAGGAAAATGAGAATACTAATAAGATGGAATCCCAGAATTAAGTTGCAAAAGAGAAATACACAGCCTAGCTTACCTGACAATGCATCGTCCCCTGTTCTCTAGTCTCATAGCTTGGGATCGACCTTCTGTTATAATACTTCTCATGATTTATGTATATGTGCCCTCTAGGCTGTGAGCTGCTTCAGGGAAATGACCAAATCTTCTACTTCCCCGTATCCCCAACTCCTGGCACCAAAATTGGCATAGATGAAATGCTTGGTAAGTATTTGTTAAATAAATAAAATGGCAAGGAAGTGTAGGTCTTATAAAGAGTGTATCTTTATATAATAATGCATTCTGTAGCTCAGAAACAAACACTACATGGTAAGCAAATATAGTGAAATCTCTTAACATAGGTGCAGGTAGCCAGGCTCCCTTTGTTCTCCCTTGCCCATTTTGAAATTGGCCCCATTTCTCTCGCCCCGCTTTTCTTCAGCCTGATATTGCTGGGAAACCACATATTTGTCAGTGGAGTGCCATGGCTGGAGGAGTCGGAACTGAGGAAAGAATGAGATGGTACACCCCTGTGAAACCTCTCTGCCTATCCTTAAAACTCTGCCTCTCAAATAGAACTACAAAGTTCCCAATAACCAAGCCCCAGATAAAAATACTGTTTCTCCCGAGGTCTATCCACCTCAATCAAGGGCAATATCATTCTAAATTATGCAAGCCAAAATCTCACGCATCATTAACTTCTCTCTGTCTCCAATACCCTATAGCTAATCAATTAGGAAATCCCTGTTCATCCTACCTTCAAAATATGTCCGCAATCCAACCACTTCTCATTACCTCCTCTGCTATAAACTTGGCCCAAGCTACCATTACCTTTTGTGTGGATTGCTGAAATAGGCCTTAACAGGTCTCCTTGTCCACCCACAGTCCTGTCTTACTAGCAGATAGAGTGACCCTCTTCAGGCATAAGCCACATCCTGTCATTCCTTCAATCTGAATTCATCTATAGCTTTTGATATTACTCAAAAGAAAAGCCAAAGTCCTTGCTGTGGCCTACAGGGCCTCTACCCCACCACCCATACCCATTACCTCTCTGAACTCCCTGATTTCTCCCTCATGTCTCTGCTCGAGGCACACTAGCCACAGCACTGTTCCAATAACAGATCATTGCACAAAATGTGTCCCTTTGCCTGGAATGACATCTCAGATGACCACATAAATTGCCCCTTATTTTCTTCCTATTAAACGGGATCTTTTCAATGAGGCCTTCCCTATACATCCTATCTAAAACTTTACCATCCCTCCTTAATACTTTATATTTTTTCTTCCACTCCACTTTTATCCTTAGCAACTTTCACCACCTAACAAAATATGTATTTTCTTTATTTATTCCAGTTATCATCTGTTATCCCCACTAAAATATAAGTTCTATCACAGCAGATATTTTTCCCTTTATTTTTTAACTACCGTATCCCCAGAACATAGAATTTTTCCTGATATGCCCCAGTTATTCAGTGAATATGTGTGAATAAATGAATGAATAAATGAGCCTCTAGGCATTGACTTCATTTATAGGATTCATAGACTCATCATTTATGTTTGATTTTTCTTAATGAGGTGGCACATTGTACATTTTGAAAGAAACAGTACTTTGAAACTTGTTTAAGACAAATCCATTAATAAAATGAAATATAACTACTCTATTATTCTACTATGAAGTTGTATATTAGCTTACCCAGAAGAAGGAGTTCATAGGAATTTTTAAACTTAGGTCATGGGAAGGATTAAATGAAATAATATAGGTTTAAGTATTTTTTAAAGGAAGTAATAAGAAAGCAAAATTATCTTTACTTTCTAATAATGAAATCTATAACTAAAAGAACCTAGAGAATTGATTGAAAATCTATTAGAAAACTCTAAGAATTAAGTAAAGTAGCTTGTTGCATTAATTTAAAAGGTAAATAGCATTCCTTTAAAGAAAAAAACAACCCATTAGAGAATATCATGGGCGGGGGGGGGGGGGAAGAAGGGGTTGGGGGATGGATCCTGTTACAGTAACAAAAAAAATGAAACGTTATTAAAAAAATTAAGATTTTTACATGAATAAAATGTTAGAATGTTATTAAGAAAGGTAAAGTAACTTAAATAAAGAAAAAGATATGTCTTTATGAAATTAACAAAAAGAAAAACCCACCCGTTTTAGTACCTATCAAAATGCACGATACCACTTTAGGCACTGGGGATACAACAGTGAATAAGAAAGATAAGACTTTTGTCTTTGTGATATCTCAAAGGCACTAAGAGTTCAGTCTTTCCAAAACCAAACTCATAATGCACTCTCTCAAATTCAGTCTTACCTCAGTGACTCTCATAGCTAAGAAAGACACCACCAAGTACGCAAGCCAGGAACCTGGCATTATCTCTGATACTATTCTCTCCCTTACCATTGATATCAAAGCCATCAACAAGTCCTATCCATTTCCTCTACTAAACATTTCTTGTATGTGTCTCCTCCCCATCTATTCCACCAACACCTGAACCTCGATCATCACTGTCTCTTGCTGGACAATGACAATAAGCTTCCTAGCACTATCTGACCTGTCTTCAACCAGATATCTTAAAGGTAGCAAATGTAATCCTTTCTGAAAGAAAAATGTTTAATGGTTCCTCATCATTCAGATCTTAAGTCAAACATCAGTTCCTCATGGAAGACATTCGTGACTAGTGACAGGTTCTTAAAGTATCACGTACTACTTTAGTTTGCCCCTTGACCCAGGTGATATCCTCTATGAGGATAGAAACCATTTGTCTTCGGGTTCTCACTGTATTTCTAGTGCTTAGCATACGATTCGGCACATAGTTGGTGCTCACTAAATAATTGTATACAGTACTGCTCTTAGATCTGGCTAAGATGGGCCCTTGTTACAGCCCTATTCTCTAAAGCCTCCCTCCATTACCCGCCCACCCCCCCACCACCACACACACAAAAGAGAACTTAAGAACATGCAGACACTCTGTTGCGAGACTTTTCAGCACATAGCATGGTGCAACCCATAACGCTGAATATCCACTCTCATAATTTACACACTTTAGAAACCAGACAAATGCTTCTTCTCATTCCTTTCTCTAAATTCCTCACACAAAAATGTAACTGCGGATGCTTGAGGATTGGGTTGATGCTAACATTAGAAGGAAACTGCTTCAAATGAGTAGCAACTACACAATTAGGTAAGAGAAAAGACAAATTAATCATCTTGTCAAATCCTTCCTCTCAGACAGTATGAATGTAAGAGATTCTTGCGAAAACAAGTATCATTTCCCAGAAGTGTCTAGCATCTTTCCTGCTTCTTTTCATGTTCCAATGCACTGCTCTGGAAGTCCTCACAAACGAACACAGTATTGAACATGAGAATTCTTCACATGTCAGGATGGCAGAGTTGAAACCAGCTCAGGGTTGATGAAAGTGTGAGGAAATGGACACTCTTTATTATTGCTGGGACTTTCATACGACGTTACGTTTTAGAAAGTAATTTTGAAATATACTTCAAAATGTAAAGTCTTACACCCTGGAGAGGCAATATATCCCAGTGGTTATGAGTATCTGCTCTGGATCCAGAAAGAAGTGAATCATACGGTGATTCTGTCACTTCCTTGCTGTGTGATTTTTGTGCAAGTTTCTTAACCTCGCTATGCCTCAGTTTCCCCCTCTGTGAGATGGTAATAATAATAGTACCTACCTCATACTTCCTAAAGTTGTATCCTAAAGGGATACTGCCTATATCCTCCTCGTCATCATTATTATCACCATTAGAGCAACGCTTTGTCTATATAATTTTATCTTCACAAATGGAAAACACTGCAGGTAGAGGTCATAAAAAGTAATGAGGTAGATCCATATATGATCCTAGGGAAAGATGTTCATAATAGACTATTTAAATAAAGAATGTTCCACGAAAACATCTATGATCCTACTTTAATATCATCTACACTGTGATTTATAAAGTATGTATGTACATGTAAATACAATAAAAAAATTCTTAAAATGATGCACAAAACTGTATGAAAAGTGGCTACATTTGGGGAAGGATTTTGTTAATGATTTTACATTATCTTATACTGCTTGAATTTTTACAGAAGCATTTACCACTCTTATTGTTAAGACTTTAAATCTATTTAAAAATTTTTTTTTTTCAGTTTTAGTCTTTAAAGTCACTAATGTTCACCAGTTCCAGGATATCTCCTTCTTTGGCACAGGGAACGATGTTTCACTCCCCGTTGCAGCCCAACTGAAGCCATGTGACTACTTCTGGCCACTGAACTGTGAGGGAATGTGACATGTGTCACTTCTGAAACATCACCAGTCTCTATCTTTTTGTACCGAGGCAAACCTGGATGACATCTGATGGGGCTGTTGTGGCTATTAGGAAAAAACAGCAGAATCTCTAACCACAAATTGAAAATTGTATTTATATATTTTTTTTTTCGATTCTCCAGGTCTTAAGGGAGACCTACTTTTTGTATCTTAGGGAGATCCTCCTACTTTTTTTGTATCTTGAGCTAGTGAGGTGTACTGTGTCATGGAAAGATCTTAATAAAAGTTTATTAATGATACTATTCATTATATCCCTTCCTAACTCCAAAATATGGAATTGCAAATGTGCAGTGCACATTATTGCAATTTAGAAGAGTACGATGCCTTCTATATTTGAAAATAGATAAGAGATTAAAGGAAAATAAGTAATCACTGAATATTTTTGGAATTCGAGTGCATTTAGATTATAGCAACCTCTGTATGTAGCGTGTATTCAATAGGTAAGTTTCAAATATCTATTTGTACCAGGAGCCAGGAAAACAGGTAACTAAAGACTCAGAACCAGATCTCACCAGATCCACAGACTAACTGGAAAGGAACTCCTGGAAACAAGTAACCAGCAGATAAGCAGCAATAGAGCAATGCATAGGGTGTTATGGCTGGATGAAGAAGCAAGGGGCGATTTATTTCTGGTGATCCAGGAAACCTTCAAGAGGAGAGGTACCACTTGAAGGAGGTTGGGGTCAAATAGGCTATAAATTTAGTTTTGAAGTTCAAGCATGTCCCTAATAAAGGTGTTTAAAATAAACTCACGTTAGCCTGACTTTGTTTACGGAAGAGAACGGAGCGAATGTTTTCAAACTATGTTTGCACAAATTTTTCCATGAAGATGAGCTTCTATTTAATTTGGCTCTACCTAGAGTTAAATAGAAGTATTTGTACTGCTGTTTGAATTATTTGATGACTTCTCATTAGGGATTGGTAAACAGTGGTTTAATACTTCGAACACATGAGATTCAGTCCAAAATCAGATTTATGGCAGTCTGGTAATTTAATTGAAAGCCATGCCTATAGCTCACAAAGCCAGAGGTGTGATCAAATTGCATATCGAGCAGCGGATGGGGGAGCGATGCTCACTCAGCATGTCGCGCTCTTACCTTGTTTCACCCGTTAAGGTATAGGTAGAAAAACTGCAGGTTAAATTGCAAACACAATAAGGCATAAATTACATGAAACCTGATATTTGACATGCATTTTATCTCCAGGTACCTCTTGAATAAAACTTTTGTCAGCTGAACTCAGAATTAACAACTGCCCCCCCCCCACCAAATCTGTAGTTAATATATTGTGCGAAACACAAAAACTCAACAGGTAGAAAGTATATACCTCAGTATATACTGAGTATATATAAGTTTATATATTTCCTCAGTATATAGAAGTTTAATGTATACAATCAAGAACTAAACAGTCCCGTGTCCACTTTGTTGGACTCTTTGTTATGGGGTAGCTCTCACCTGGGTGGCTCAGTCGGTTAAGCGTCTCAGTTTGACTCAGGTCACTATCTCACAGCTCTTGAATTCAAGCCCCAGGTTGGACTCTATGCTGACAGCTCAGAGCCTGGAGCCTGCTTCGGATTCTGTGTCTCCCTCTCTCTCTGCCCCTGCCCTGCTCATGCTCTGTCTCTCTCTGTCTCAAAAATAAATAAACATTGAAAAAAATGTATATGGGGTAGTTCTTAATCATGTAAACATAGATATCACCACCAAATGTGATCATCTATATGAATATTTTCCAACCTCATTGCAGGGACCAGCAAATCAATAATTTTCTGCTCTCCCACATTCCTATCTGGTCACACTGATGTTACAGCTGCGTTCTTTATTCTTTCCCTACATTCTCAGGATCTTCAGCAGAAAATATGAATGTTTGCTGGCCAGACATTTAATCTGGATTGTGATGTATAGGTCTCAAAACAGTACCTGACTTTTATTGTCTCCTCTCATAAAGTGTTCAAGTCTTTCTTCAGATTTTTAAAAATATCTATGCCCTGGCGCTCCTGGGTAGCTCAGTCAGTTGAGCATCCAACTTCAGCTCAGGTCATGATCTCACACTCTGTGAGTTCAAGCCCCACTTCGGGCTCTGTGCTGACAGCTCAGAGCAAGGAGCCTACTTTGGATTCTGTGTCTCCCTCTCTCTGCCCCTCCCTGCTCATGCTCTATCTCTCTCTCAAAAATAGATAAAGATTAAAAAAAAATTGGGGGACGCCTGGATGGCTCAGTCGGTTAAGCATCCGACTTCGGCTTAGGTCATGATCTCCCGGTTTGTGAGTTGAAGCCCCGCGTTGGGCTCTGTGCTGACAGCTCAGAGCCTGGAGCCTGCTTTGGATTCTCTGTCTCCTTCTCTCTCTGCCCCTCCCCTGCTCATGCTCTGTCTCTCTCTGTTTCAAAAATAAATAAAAACATTAAAAAAATTTTTTTGAATAAAAATATCAATGTCCTTAGAAATATATTTGTATCCTTAACCCAGTAGTTCTACTTTTTCAGAGCCATCCTGAAATATATATATATTAAAATATATGTATATATATGAGATGCAGCATGCTCATCAAAACTAAATATGCAACAAGATGGGATTATAAAATAGCATATCATGCGGCTATTAAAAATCATATTGAAGAGTGACAAATGATCAAAGAAATATTCACTCACTGTATACTATAAAATATCAAAGATAGATCAGATTACAAAATGTTACATATAGTATGATCCCAAGTTAATAAACACATGCATAGAGAAGACCAAAGAATGGGTTACAAAACGTTAACAGTTGCCATTTGTGGTGAGTAAACTTCTTTTTTCATTTTCTTATTCATGTGTTTTCTTTTTTTTTTTTTTTTTAATTTTTTTTTTTTAACATTTATTTATTTTGAGACAGAGAGAGACAGAGCATGAAGGGGGGAGGGGCAGAGAGAGAGGGAGACACAGAATCGTAAACAGGCTCCAGGCTCCAAGCCATCAGCCCAGAGCCTGACGCAGGGCTCGAACTGACGGACCGCGAGATCGTGACCTGGCTGAAGTCGGACGCTTAACCGACTGCGCCACCCAGGCGCCCCATCTTATTCATGTGTTTTCAAATTCCCTAACATTTCCTCAAAAACACATAATTAAAAATATAAAATATATACTCATCGGCAGAGTTCTGCATCTTTCTCCAGGGTTTAGGAAGTGAAGCCACTAAATGCAATCACTTCTTAAGGAAAAGGAAACACCATCCGATGATACTCAATCACTGTTTAGTATTGAAAGGAAATTATTTTGAAAAACTTAAGGCCTCATCCACGTCAGAAAAATAAGTATTGCTCAAAATCCTGACACTAACACTAAAATGTGTCTATCTCACAACAAGGCAGTCAAACGCTGACTCTTCAGCTCTAAAGGCCATGTCAGTTCCTGTTGACTCAGATCCTCTTTGGGCTTGCTGTTCTAGTCGAATTTAACTCAGCTTTCTACAAACAGTAAAGATGAGCTCTAACATTTCCAACAGCATTTGGCCAGGCTGGACCAGGACAGGTGATAACATGGAACCTCACCAGGACAGTCACCTCTGAAATTAGGAGACACAAGTCTGACTGCCCTTAGAAATGACAGGCCCCTTCTAGACCTGAAGTTGTTCAGTTCACCGGTTTCCAGACTTTCCCATTTTATTGGCCCATATGCAGTGAAAATTAAGATAACTATGGAGTTAAAAATTTTATTTTGCTACCTTTTATTCTCATCATAATTTTATAAAAGAAAGCACATTTTCATGTGAAAAAATTAGGAGGGCGTGATCCCAAAATAAAATATTGGGCTTCTCAAGAAAAATCATTTTAATTACACTGCAACATATGTGTGACACTATCCACTGAAAATATTATCCCCAAATGGAGGTGATCCTTGGACTGCTATTTCAGAGTTCCTGAAACAGCCAATATCTAGTGATTTCTCTGAGAGGTGAAATTTCCCTCAGAGGCTAAGGTGGTTTCATTCTTGAACTGAGGAATTTGCCATTAAACAAACCAAAGCACAAACATTTAGTTGTTCACCCAGGATTGATATACTCCAGAGAACAATCAAGGAATTGCTTTTTTGATAATCCATTTTAAATCTTTTCTGGAGGGTAAAAGGAGCATCAGATATCTACCTCTTCTGAGAACATTACATCCATCATCATGAATTTGGGGTTTTTAGAATGTTCACAATAGAACCTGTCTCACAGTAAACTCAAATTCTTAAGCACCAGTGTCCTTTCAGTCTTGCTGGAATCCTCTAGACTAGGTGAGAGCCAAAACCGAGATATGTGTTGTCCCAGGACACATAAAAAACCAAGGGGCATGAGTCAAGTTCCCCCTGAGGATTGGTACAGATACATTTTATCTCCATAAGGCACAGAGCAACAAATGACCATAAAAGATAAAAGTTGCGGTTCCAACTCTCACTTCTACATCAGCAAAATCTGCTCATCTGGGACACAGATCCTTTTTCCTCATTGTCCTCATTATTTCCAAAGCCACCCAGATCATCCAAGAGTCTTCTAGCCAAATCCTGACACACTTATCCTCATGTGTACATGACAGAAAGACAAACTGATTGCTCACTTTTGTTTGTCTCAGAATCATTACGTAGTAGTTTAAAGCCAATGAAAGTTTCAGTAAGAACCCAGGAGCGAAATAAAGGTAAAGTAAAAGGAGATTCCCTGCAGATGGTTGTTTTCTGCTAATAAGCTTTAGGTAGTACTTAGACAAAGGTCAACATTTATAATCATATTTTCTTCATAGTTTCTTAATCCAAATTCAAAGGTAGTGGTTTCTTTTATGAATATTTTATATGATCAGAATAAATGCAACATTTTATTTGGATTACACCACTCAGAGAAAGGGGGAAATAGAGAAAGGCCAATAAATCTTGAGGAGTTAATTATTTATACAGAGAAAATTTACTTTGTATGTTGTGACTTGTTTTATTGGTATACTGCAGTTCAATTTAGATTAAGAAGCAGAAAGATTATTGTTTCCCAACAGAGACATATCATAAATAAATACAGCAGAGAATTTTTTTTTTGGTATTTGTGCCAAACCATCCACAGATAATCAAAATAAAAGGAAGAACACATTCCTAAAATTCCTCAAGTTTAAACTCTTGAAATGGCATTTAGCTACACTTAGCACCAAAAGTTTAATAGTGGAGCTAATCAGATCAGGCCCTTTATCTAGAGGTGATGCCAATTGGAGGGCTAGCATCAGAATCATCCCATTTTTGCTAAAATGTTTACTGGCTTTCTGGTTCATGTTAATTTACCAAGAAAACTGTTCCAAATACATCATCATTCTGTGGACAAGACTGTGCGCTCATGTAATATGACACTTTGGTTACCAGGAAGGTCTTGTCATGATCTGAACTACAGATCTTTAATAAGCATTACTGGCAATACTGGAGTTAAAATCTCTGCTAACAGAAAATAAAATACTAATAAGAGAACACTTTAGAGCAAAGTTTCATTCCCTTGCATGAAGTAGGTACTCAAAAAATATTTATTGAACTAGATGGATGGGTGGATGGACAGATGGGTGGATGGATGGACAGATGGGTGGATGGATGGATGGATGGATCACAGGAACACTTATGAAGCCTAATCACTACAAATGTCAATCCCACAGCTTTTGGAGAAGTCCCAACCAATGCAACGCTGTGACAATTTGTCTTGACCCCAAGAAAAGCTACAAACTTATGACAGTTCTAAAACAATGCCAGTTCTAAAACAATGCCAGTTATAAGAATGCCCCCTATTTGGGTGTTCTCTAGGACAGAAATACATTTAGTTTAAAATCAAATTTGACCTCTAAACCCACCAAAGTCTACTCTGTCCTTGGGTCTTCCCAGAGACACAGTCTGCTACGAATACACCTAGGAAAGATTTCCCCTATTATTTGCAGACCTCAATTAATCTTTTAATTTCCCTCCAGATTTATAAAAAACATCTACCATTTATTGATCCCTAAAAATGTACCACCCACTATGTAATAGACTTCGGATACATGAACTCATTTGATGCTAATAAAAATCCTATACATACATGTACTAATTCAACATGGATTTATTAAGTGCCTTCTATGTATAAGGCAGTGTTCCAAGAATTTAGAGGTTATTCAGGGACAAAAACAGACAAAAATCTCTGCTCTCATAACACTGACATTTCAGGCAGGTAAGAAAAGGGGTAAACAGCAAGTCTGTTTATTTTGTCATAATCATCCTTCCTTTGAAGATGTAGTAAGTAATGTTCAGAGAACTCAATAACTCCAAAGAAGACACTGACAACATATGACAGATTTGAGGATTCCACCTTGGGGCCCTAGCCCCAAAGCCTGTGTTTATAATAGACCACAGGTTTAGGCCATACTGCCTCCACTCCTAGAACTGAGCTAGCATGGCACCAAGTACTGGAGTTCAAAGTACACTGTCCAAGGTATGGTGTGGTTTAACTGGCTACGTGGCAGACATTGTCAGATGCCAGTCATCTTCACATCTGTGAATAAAGCCAAACTTGTCTGTCTCTCCATCTGTGATCCATAACATTCAACTAAGATCAAAGGCAGCCTGGCAAGCTTCCTGTCGTGGTACTTAATGCAGTTCCACTCCAACCCCTTGCAGGCGCAAGATCGGATTGGATTACACTTCCTCCTCCCCTTCTGTTACACGGGAACGTGTGACTGGTCCTGCCCAATGCGTTGTGAATATAAGCGAACGTGTCACAGGACGGAATATTTAATTTCTAGTTCACTACCTCTCAGAACTATCTCTTCCCTCTTACATTAAACCTAGAAATGTTCAAAATGGTGGTGGCTCCTTCAGCGTGGGGCTCTGAGTAATCAGCCAGCAGAAACCCTCTGCTGATGTGTAACGCACAAGGAGCGTGAGTAGGAATAAACCTTTGTCATTTAACCCAATGGAACTTTGAAGACTTTTGTTACACAGCACAACCTAGCTGATCCTTCTTTCAGCTTCTTTTCCTCTTAATCATAATGATTTAGCAGTAAAGGTAAATTGAGTTAAAGTGAGTATCTGACAGTCTAGAAATTAATCAGATGATACCTGGTAGAGAAGACATTAGAAAGTGAAGAGAAAATACATACAGAAAATCTTGAAGGAAAATAAAAATGTTATGAGAAAAATATCTTTAAAACACTAATAAGCAAGGAAAATGAATGCAATGAAAAAAATAGAGAGATTCTTATCTCTGCTCAAGCCCAGGAGTTCTCACCATGTATAATCTCACTATTAAATAAAGAAAAACTGAAAAAGTTGACTATTTAATTCCTTAATGCATTCATTTCTTTATATTTTTCTCATCAGCTGTGCCCTTCCTCAATTAAAAACACTCTGGGAATATAACATATAAGTGCCCGCTGTGTTCCTGAGTGTCAAAATCTTGAATAAAATTGAAAAAAATCAACATGACTTCTTCAACACACAGAGCCAGAGAGGAAAGCCCCCAAGAACCAAGACACCACCTGCATTTACATCTTCCAAATGAAAAGTGAAAAAGGAACAAATGTGGTCTCATTACTTTCCATCAAGGGCAAGATTCTTACCACAACAATGCCTATTGCACCAGATTATCAAACACAGAATCACATTGTAACTTCTGGAAAATACAGAATATATATGCAGCATGGAGCCAAAAGTCCTGCACATAGGTAAACCTCACCTTGAATGACTCCGTTGTTACAGACAGAAAACAAAAACAACAACAACAACAACAAAAACCACAAAAAACCTGTATCATGAAAGGAGGGAAACTGAATAATAGGGACAAGAGAAACTTTCTGTATTAAAGTTTCCTAAACCAAAATCATCCTTTTAATTTGTTTTAGTTTACTGTTCTTGAACTTCTTAATTCTCATCTTTTTAAATGTAAGTTGCATTTACATCCGTGTTAAAGTTTAGCCTTCGGATATAAGAAGTCAGTTTCTGGCAGGATTGTATTAATACCTATTTTATGATACTGGGTTCAAACACTTCCATTACTCTAAAAAGAAAAGAGGAAGATTATATAATAGGCCCCGTTTTATGAAAACATAGGTCCGCGGCCATAGATAAGAATAACTGAAAGTACCTAAAAGCTGGTATTTCCAAACCCATGGGAAAACTGTTCTTTGTATATCAACAGGCTACAGGTGTCATCCACATTCTTAAAGTGTCGTCAGTTATGATGTAGACAATGAACGCTTTGCAGTGAGTGTCCCCATAGAACGGGCAGCATCAACAATCAAACCCTGACTGATGTTAACCGGCCAAAAGAGAGAGACTGGGCTAATCTGTGGAATTATCAGAACCTTTAAATTCAACCAGATCTATTCCCATGACCCCAGTCCACCTGAATTGACGTTTTTCTGTACACATTCCTCAAATCAAAGTTCCGAAGTAGATAGGACCGATTATACAAGTCCTATTTCCTTAGGCACACTTTTCCAATTAGAAAAAAAAGCAAGACTTAGGCAAACTGTACCAACCAAAGAATATTCAAAGATATACCTCATAGACTTTAAGTGCCCATAAAGCTGACTACTCCATGAAAACAATCCATGTACTTGGAATTGTTAAATATCACCTTCTGGATGCGTAATGTAATACTTATGTTTTGCAGATAGTTCTTGGCTAAGTACTTGTGTCACGCTCTGCAGATAATTCTTGGCTACAATAAAAGATCAATCAGACATTTCTCTCCACAAATTCATATTAACATTTAGTTTGGTTCAATTGGACAGAATATTAATTTGATGAAATGTGTGTAGCCTCCAGCTATATGGCCTGGTGATATTCACTTTTTGTAGCTCTGCCGTAGAACATACTCCTGATCTTAGACAGTTCTCTATATCCTCTCTGAAATATTCCCAGTGCCAACGTACTAACTGACTCATCATACACAATTAATATATATATATCTGTGAGATGATTCAGTGTTTTTAGAATTATATGCTATGTGTTATAGAGGGACCAATAGGAAAAAGAAGATAAAGGGACATACTTACTGTATACCTAGGATGTGGGAGGCTCTTTGAACGCTTTATATGTTGTCTCACTTGACATGACCCTGTGGACATTATGGCCGTGATGCGGATGAGGAATCCAAGGCTCAGAGAGTTTAGTAACCTGAGAAGAGTTGCCAAGTTATTAAATGACAGATGCTACCTTAAACTCAGGTCTACCTGACTCCAAAGCCTATGTGCTTCCCCATGTACTACAAAGCTTAACCTGCCTATCCCTACACAACAAAACCCATTTTCCCATTTCCAAACCCTTGGCTAATGTCTGCCAACAATGGATCATTGCAACAGGCACATTTGTACTACACACGCTTTCACATCAGGTTTTTTCCCCCTAACTGGATGTCCTTCTTCCTCCCTAACCATGCAAACATTACTCTCCCTTCTAAAGCCCTTTTCTACATGAAGTCTCACTTCCCCACCGGCCCAATCCTCTCTCGATGTGAATTGCACAATTTAGCTTCTGTGAGCAAAAGTTAGTTTTGGGTATGTCCTTTCTTGAACTGTTTTCTAACCAGATGATTATGTCAATCCTGGTCACATTAGAAGTTCTTGTATTTTAGGTTTGTTTGGTTGTTTGTTTTATTTCTCCAATTTTTCTCGTCAGTGCTGATATGTCGCAGTATAGTACAAATGCTTCATAGCTATTGAGCATGCTAAATCTATGCCATGATAATTATGTCTCCATCTTCAGGAGTGATATTATTTGATTGTTTTCATAATAAAAAATTATATTGAATTGGAAGTTAGGAGACTTCGGTTGACATTCTATGCAATAAACTAGTGCCATTGGGACAAGCATCTGAGTTTCTTCATCTGTAAAAGAAAGGATTAAGACTAGATGTTACCTAAACACAATGCTTATTCTTGTAGATTTTAAATTGTGTTTCTAGAAAGAAAAGTAATTCTGAAAACAAGAGTAACTGTGGCCATGCACTTTTGCAGCCAGGGTAATCCAGATTTTTCTCCACCCAGAGACATTTCTCCCTTCAGCATCTTCCACATGATCGGTAAGGGTCAGTAGATGCAGTATGGAAAACACAGACATTAACAGAAGCTCTTTTCAAATTATAGCCAGTTTCCCAAAGCAAATTTCCATCAACCTACCCAGATATATTTAACACATGTGTTCCAATAAACATGATTTGTTACCCAAAATCACAATGGTGTCTATTTTTTATACTCAGACTTCCACCTATGGGCAATGTTCCAGGAGGAAAATCATATGCTCACATAAGACCTGAGTCAAAGTTAATCCCATCCCGCCAACCATCCTGCCTTTCCTTATATTGTAGCTTCTACTTAATTCAGTCCACGTGTATTATGGGTGGAAGATGGATTCAAATTCTTTAAACGGAGACTTCATCAAATTTACTATTAATCTAGGAAATACCTGGTTTTTTTAAACTTTATTTTTTATTTTTTAAAATTTACATCCAAATTAGTTAGCATATAGTGAAGCAATGATTTCAGGAGTAAATTCCTTACTGCCCCTTACCCATTTAGCCCACCCCCCTCCCACAACCCCTCCAGCAACCCTCAATTTGTTCTCCTTATTTATGAGTCTCTTCTGTTTTATCCTCCTCCCTGTTTTTACATTATTTTTGTTTCCCTTCCCTTATGTTCATCTGTTATGTCTCTTAAAGTCCTCATATGAGTGAAGTCATATGATTTTTGTCTTTCTCTGACTAATTTCACTTAGCATAATACCCTCCAGTTCCATCCACATAGTTGCAAATGGCAAGATTTCATTCTTTTTGATTGCCGAGTAATACTCCATTGTATATATATACCGCATCTTCTTTATCCATCGATGGACATTTGGGCTCTTTCCATACTTTGGCTCTTGTTAATAGTGCTGCTATAAACATGGGGGTGCACGTGTCCCTTCAAAACAGCACACCTTTATCCCTTGGATAAATACCTAGTAGTGCAATTGCTGGGTCGTAGGGTAGTTCTATTTTTAGTTTTTTGAGGAACCTCCATACTGTTTTCCAGGATGGCTGCACCAGCTTGCATTGCCACCAACAATGCAAAAGAGATCCTCTTTCTCCGCATCCTCGCCAACATCTGTTGTTGCCTGAGTTGTTAATGTGAGCCATTCTGACAGGTGTAAGGTGGTATCTCATTGTGGCTTTGATTTGTATTTAGGAAATACCTATGTTTAATGTAAAGTCATGTGTCACAAGTGAACCTTAAAATCAAAATAGCACAAACCATAACTGTGAGAAGTATAATAACAACTACAGTGGTACACAGCATTCATGATAAACCAGTTGTTTCCTTTATACTTGCTTGCTTTGATTCATTGCTTCACTTACCCATCCACTCACCCATCCCATACGAAGTTGCTGAGCATCTACTGTGAATGAGCAGCCAACCAGCTGCTCAGTTTCAATTTTATCATATTAGATGATATGCACGAAATGATTTTACTTTTAGAACCTGCTATATAAATGTAAACAAATAGGCAACTCAAAAAACGTTTAACTATGGAGGGAATGCATAAAAATCCTCTTATCTAATTTAATGAAAAAAAGGCCCCAAAAGTCAGAAGAAAAGAAGGGAAACTACTTGGAGTGGGAAAGATGTTACTTTGATCTGCATGGGAAGAGAAAATCATGGTTGATAATTTGGGTAAATTCATGTCCTCAGAAATGACTGAAAAACATCCCATATCAACAGGTATTCTATTTGAAAGAAATAACCATAGTTGTTCATTTAGTTATATCTTAGCTTTACGGGCAAAAAGTAAATTTTCCAGCACTGTAGAGCCATTTCCCCATCCAATATTTCCTTTATGTCAGATAGCAGCCAAATGTGATTCACTAGAATTTTATTTTTTGCTGTATTATTTCCTATGCTCTATCCAATATGGACATATCTTCGTACAAATGCACTTGACAACTGATAAATTATTTAATCATTAATAGATACTCTACTGAGAAATCATTACATTTCTTGATAGGCTCAATTAACCTGACGTTTTGTCTTCAGTGAGTCACTGTTGGAGATCTTGGTAACACCAGGTTAAAAATGTATATATTTCATCATGAAAACTAATGTCTTAGGTAAGCAAAAGTTTTATTTCTTGCCTTTACTGTGGCATTTAGTCTTCCGGCCTTTCATATTTTCAAATACTTTAGATAAACAGTCTTCTTAATTAAAGAGAAAAAGAAGCTCTAAAGCCCATAACACAACGTCCCAGAAAACTAATGCCCAGAAAAATTGACTTGCATGGTACACTGGGGCCCTGAACATTTCCAGAAAACAAAGAAGGACAGGAGATCTTGGAGTATCTTCTAAACGTGTTGACTTATTTTACTCAGTTTACATGTGGAGAGTTTTTGGTTTTATCTCCCTCTAATTAAACTTCACAAACCTGACAGCGGCTCTCCTGCTTCAAACACCTCCTATGTATCAAACATTTCACAGGATACTTCACCCAAGTTAGCTAACTTCCTTTATAAAAGCACCCTCCAGCACACATGCTACCATCGGCCCATTTTATGAGAGAGGAAAACTCAGAGAGGTTGAGTGCCCTGTACCGGGTCACCCAGCTAGTGTGTGCATTTGGGATTTTGAACAGTATGGAGCTGGGCTTCCCGAACCTGTATTCTAAGGATCTCTGTTCTTCACCATACGCCTGGCTGATTGCCTCACTTGGCTAGAGCACAATGCTGGAGAAACCAGGACTATGCGTTAGAAACCCGTTTGGTCTGTTGGCTTAACAAGAAAAGAAGAATTCTGCCTTAGGTGTGCTAGCATTGTGCTTCCTGCTTCGTTCAGGGAATCGGGCGAAACCGTCTGAATGGCCCGCAATAAAATTTTATCACTGACAGCCAAACACTTCGAGTCGAATTCATTGTTCTCACAGAAGAGAAGTAAATATCTCAGTAAAACACTAGTGTGCATTCCTATGAGGGCTGTTTGCTGGGACCTAGTACTTTCCAAATAAGTTTCTTTTAAATTTAGTTTGATGAGAAATATAACTATCAACTTGCTGGGATCCAAGGAGCAGCAAGTTAATAATTACATGATTAGGTCGCCTCTCTAGGACTCTGAGTATGCGAAGTAAATAAATCTGTGACTTCCACCGAGTGGACTTTTCAAAGGAGGCACCATCCCATCAAATTATGTAAATAATTCGAAGCTTCCCCTCGCGCATCCCTCCCTGCTCTTTGTAAGTCACCCAACAATTTGCAAAAATAACCACGGGAAGTGTTTGGGGTGGGCTTTTGAAGATATTTTTAGTTAAAGTGGTGGAGGTTTAAAATACAAGCATGGGAGTGTCTGCCATTTAGAGAAATCACCTGCTCACACAGTTCCGTGGAGAAGTGGAATGTTTTAATGTGTGTCATTCAGCACAACATGTGGACTGCATTAACTCAGGTTAAAGCAGGTCACCCCACGTGACACAGCTGAGCCACAGATAATCACAAGCAATACAACGCGCTGGATGCAACATAAATTTAAACGGGAGTAGGTTTTTCTCCTCAAAAAGAGGCAACAGCTGCTGAAGATAACAAAATGCCCACACTACCCCACACTGAGAGGGCTTTGTGCTTCGACATGGTCTGCATTATATGTAGGTAGTTCAGCACAACTATATTTAGGGACATCTCTAAATTTGAACCAGGAGCATTTGGGTGCATGGAATACATGCTCTAAGTGGGGCCGACCTCACATTTCTTTGTAATAATTTTTTTCGAAGAATTTTATTTTTATTTCTTTTAACATTTGTTCATTTTTGAGAGAGACAGAGTGTGGGCAGGAGAGGGACAGAGAGGGAGAGGGAGAGACACAGAATCCGAAGTGGGCTCCAGGCTCTGAGCTGTCAGCACAGAACCCGTCGTGGGGCTCGAACCCACCAACCCCAAGATCATGACCTGAGCTGAGGCCGGATGCCATGCAGGCATCCCACACTAGTGAATAATGTTAAACTCTAGCCTTCAAAATTAGAGAGTAGAGACCATTTGGGCTGCGACATGCTGCCTTCTGAGCCAGTAGGCCAAATATTTAGTATTCTAATTTAGACTACAGATAAAACACTCCAGGCAAGTGCGGGTGTTAAGAAGACTCAGGAATAAAGGAAAGAGCAGTGACTTAGGATAAAACTAAAATTGGAGAGATGGCATTACTGAGTACCACGACAGTTCGTTTCCAACAAAATTCCGTATATACGGTGTCACTGGCAAGCATTACAGTCCTGAGAACAGCGAGGGATTGGTGTTTGTTTACTCCTTCTTCCTTGGAGGATAGTGTAATATTATCATGTGAATTACCTTGACTTTGGATGCCACTTTTGACGTGCAGATTTATCTTCTCACTTAAGCCTCCGAAGAACCCTTTGAGTAGGAAGAGACCAAATCTCTTCCAGATAAGCCCACCCACCACTCGTCACTCCCAGCATGACATCACACTCCTGCCCAAGCAACACTTCCACGTGTGTCTGTCCAGCTATAATTAACCGTGTGCCGCTTATAAATCTATCTGAAGCACAAGTTGCAAAGAACATAAAGACATCTTTGCCACATCTCTTGCATTCATCAATAAATATGACTGTTTCACTGAACCAGCCTTTGGGCCGTATAAAAACAAGGTACGTATCTCGTGAAAGAGGTGAAATTGAAGTTTCAGAAACAATTTTTGGGCTAAAACAAGTGTAATGTCGCTCAATTCTGTAGGGCACGGTGAGCGGGTCTTAAAAATAACATGTATTGACTGCTTAGTATGTGCTAAGCATATTACCTTACTAAGACCAATTTAATCCACATGAGCAAATTATAATAGCAACAAGAAAAGCACACGGGGGCGCCTGAGTGGCTCAGTCGGTTGAGCATCGACTTCGGCTCAGGTCACGTCCTCATGGTTCGTGAGTTCAAGCCCCTTATAGGGCTCTGTGCAGACAGCTCAGATCCTGAGGCCTGCCGGGATTCTGTCTCCCCCTCTCTCTGCCCTCCCCCACTCCCTTTCTGTGTGTCTCTCTCTCAAAATAAATAAGCGTTAAAAATGTTAAAAAAAGAAAGAAAGAAAAGCACATATAGGCTAAGAAATTCACCCCAATTTAGCCAGGACGTGGCAGAACAAGAATTCAAACCGGATCTTGTTGGTAACAAAACCACATCTCTCAAACAAAGACCCATCCTTTCAATGCCGTCTCCTAACCTCACCTACATGAGAACTCTCCATGCTCAGGCTAAATATATTTTCCTTGGAACTCACATTTAGTCTTCAAGTTCCTTAAAGTGACCGTATCATATTTCAACATTTTCAACACTGAAACTTCTTATGACCAAGGACTTTATAAATTATTGCTTTTTACCCTTCACATACCTACCTGCATGTTTGGCACAAAATAGGCACATAATGTTTGCTGCATTTAAACGTGCCCCCCATCTGTGCCCACTTAACTATCCCCACTCAGGTCTCACAAATATCAGAGAGGCGGTTGGGGTTTGGGAAATAGGACTAGATTTACCGATGCCCCAGCTGTGCCTCACATTGGTTGTGTGGCACTGAGTAATTCATTATCTCATTCCTCTGAACTTTGCTTTCCTCATCTGTAAAATTAGAGTATGCAAAATCTATTTCACAAAGGTGAGGCACCGTCACGTTTTTCTTCCCATCTCTTTGTACTCCGCACAAAAGGCAGGAAAATTTCACTTACAAACGCCTATGTATCTGCTACAGATATTACAAAGTTTTCTGGATTTAGGTATCATTCATTGATTCCTAAGGTGCCTCTTTCATGCAGGCAGCCTTCTGGAGGATGGTTAAACAACAGTGAGCCCAGACAGATTCAGTCTCTGCTCTCACGGTAGTCATGATCTAATGGAAGGCCACATGTTACATCTGAATATCATTCTCTTGTAACACTTTCATTATTAAAATATACCCACAGTTTCCATTTTTATTAAGGGAACTTTCAAGAGTCAATTTAATACCCATCAGATCTGCGATCCTAATAATTGAGATTTCTTATAAAGTAACAAGAGTAAAAATTATACATGACACCAGAAGTACAGTTGCCCACACATTTCTGAAATATTACTAGTCATGAGTAGAGCACTTGGGAATTCCAAAGCCTGTCACAGAATCACAGAAATGTTTTCAGTGTGAATATGTTGTGCTCAAAACATCCCCAGAATAGGTACAGCACAGCAACGCCG
The DNA here is from genome assembly GCF_023721935.1 of Panthera uncia. NCBI lineage: Eukaryota > Metazoa > Chordata > Mammalia > Carnivora > Felidae > Panthera > Panthera uncia. The sequence goes on from NW_026057584.1 coordinate 84,548,355, forward strand.
GCCCTGCTTTAACAAGATGAACAACCAGACAGACTACTGTAGACAACAGGGCTTTGGTCATCTCCGTTACATTAAGGTAACGCGGAAAGAAAGAGAAGCAGTCCAGCATTTACACGAGATCTTACACTGTAGTAGGTATCATGGAATATTGCCTTCTCAATAGAAAAAAATCTGCATCATTATTGCAGAACTCATCGTGCTAAATATGACATTTATACCAATAAGTCTCTTAAACCTGGCATTATCTTAAGAATGTGCACACGCTAACATACATCTCCATTTTGTAGCATTACACTTCTGTGTGCTTTTATTTCTCATAAGAGATGTGATGTGTTTAACAATAATAATTCCATAACAATCAATTAAAAGGAAATGTAAAGAATGGATTTTTCATAAGAAAGGAAGGAGTTATTGGCAATGGATTTCAACAAATTCCCTGGCTGGCTAAAGATATATCACGCTGGGCAGCAGAGTAGGTAAACCCTCGGTGGCAAACTTTCAAGGACCCGTCATTCATGGCTGTGCTCCCTCTGTCCTCCCTTCTTTTCAAATGCCAGTCGTGTATGGACGAGGCACATGTTTCTTCTGCCAGTGCCTGCTCAAGCAGACAGTTTACTAATTTGTAGCTCGGTAAACCTTTCACTGCACTGAGCACCTTGAGGTTAGCACATCTCTAATCATTATTTGATAACAGAAATCTGCAAGCATCACATCCCTAGTAACAAGAACATTGTATCTTAGCAACCAGCCTTGATATTCAAACAATTTCATTAAAGCGTAGCACCTCTTAGCAGGTGGGTGAGTGCGGGTGTTGATAAACATTTATAACATGATCAGCCATTGTGTTTGCCAACACTATAATCAGCATGACAATTTTATGAATTTGTTTACAAGCTCCCAGATAGCCAATCCATGTAGGTGAGCTACGTTTCAGACTGGTTAGGAGATCCAGATATCAGATCTTTATTTGAAATGGAGAGTTTCTTTAGAAACCTATCAACTGAAGAGATTGCCAAGTTCCTTTCAGCGCAGAGACATCATTAATATTTCCATTGCGGTTTAATCTTCAAATAGTAGTGTTGAATTTAAATGCTCCAGGAGCAAGATCTGAGTGGGAACCTCAGCTACACTGAGATTCATAAGAATCATGTGAGGAAGAAAGTGCAGTTTAAATTTTTTTTTCTTCTCCAGATTGACAGAGCTAGCTGATACATCTTTTGTGTGCAAGGAACTATTACGTGAATGGCTAAAAGAAAACAAATAGGGTGAAACTCCCCTTTTTGAAAAGAAGCAAATTTTCGAGTGAATAACTTACTACAATTTTTTTCACATATTATAAATCTACTTAGACATTCATTTAAGGGACTACTGATATGTCACCATCATGGATTGGTTCAAACATGAAAAGCCTTTTCTCCGTTTTTACTTCAATCTAATACCTCCCTACAGGATCCGGATTTGCACAAAATTTAATATTCCATTTTAAAGAGATTTTAAATCTCTCTTCCTAACGGATGACCAGGCAACTATATACACATATTTTTTTTAAATGTCCGCCAACCCCATGATCTTCGAAATTGAAAAGTCTTGTAATTTGGGAAGAACTACCAGAGCACATCTCTTTCTTGATTATATAACACAGCTCCTAATATGACTATAAGATCTCAAACCTGTGACCGTTCAAGTGTTACCAAGTATAAAGGTTCACTAAGGCATGCACTGGCAAATAGGTAGAAGAAAAACAAGGACTTTTCTGCTTTCTGAAGTTTGAACCTTGAACCTGCAGCACACAGTTACAACAGGGCCCCTAGGCTTCTCATCCCTGAACAAGCTATTAATCTACCTGAAATAGGTGAACTTCAGTGAAGCATTATCGAATAGGTAACAAGCTCCCTTTCAAATTAAAACCAGCCATGATGAAAAACAAGTTTGTTGACCTAGCTAGTTCACCGTGAACCATGACACGTCAGTTAATAACTACCACCTGGGTAACTCCAAGCTTCAACAACCAGCCTTACAATGTTCAAAAGATTTGGAGACGAAAATATGTATCACAGCCTGCAAGACCAACAACTCTACATTCAAATGTTGCTGGTAAAAAATCATCGGAAGAAAGAAAGAACGAAAAATGTCAAAAGTTGTCGTCTGAAAGCATCACGATCTGGGGATTCCTGTAAAGCAAGGATGGCAAAAAGCCTCTGAATTTGTGTTTATGACACCAGGTGGGGTGGGGAACAGTGGGAGGGAAGTAGGAGGGTGGGGAGAATAAGGTAGTGTTTGCCACACACATTAGGTAAACTGTTATACTTCATAATTCGACAATTATGTCTCCTAATTTCCTGATGCTTTCCAATATCCATTTCTTGAATTTCGACCATGTGTATGGAAATTATTTTAGTCTGAGGGAAGAAAATAATTCAGCCTCCTAGGTGTTGGGGATGGGGAACGGGCACAGTGACTGAAACAGACACAAGGGGAATCTGGCATTTACATTTTGGTCTAGTCTTTAAACCTCTTTATACAACTCTTTATACAACAGACCTCTTTATACAACTGCTTGCCACTTGCCAATTATTTATCAGCTCTTTATATTTCTACTCTAACTTGTCTTACAACCTTGTCATTTCTTGTGAGACTTCCCCATGTGAAGTTTGGGGCAAGAACCAGTGTGTTTGTGATTTTGTGTATGCGTAGCTGAGTGTGGGTGTGAGTGAGTATGGGTGCGTGTGAGAGTATGTTGTTGGTTTTCTTCCACTTACTGAGGTCGCCAGATAATTCTACATATTTTTTGTGAGAGTGCTATCAAAATCCACGGGCTCAGTTTGATGGACCACTTCCTACATGGTAGATCTGTGGTCATTGAAATGCTGGATTTCTAAAAATATACCATTGAATGTAACTTTGTAATGCAACTGTTCCAGAAGTTCCTGAAGAAAGGCCTTCTTTTATAGCATTTTGCATTCAGAACAGTGTTGCACATTACAGATTATCTTCCAGTTAAAAAATATATACAGGTAAATCAGCATCTCATTTCCAATAATACCAGCTAGTAAAAGATCCCTTCAAGCTGCCTCTCCCTGTCTGTGCTTGACGGTTTAAAAAAGATGTATTGCACACCTGAGAGACTCACGTCTGAGAGGCAGTTACCTCTAGTCTTGAACACAAACGTCAAAGAAAAACCTCAAGTTTTATGTAACCAACATAAGGTGGTATACACTATGTAGAATTCATCCAATATGATTTCAAACATATTTTTTTACTCTGGCTATTCAGACATAAAGTTGCTGCTAAAATAGTTTAGACTAAAATGGTAGCCTGTGTCATTGGCCATATTAAAGCTCAGAAAGTCTGTGAAAGAAAACAGGTGAGAACTATGATTTTACTAATCAATTCAGACACCGGCGTAAACCAGTGCTGCCGAGGTCCTGCAAAAGGAACGCCTTCCAGAAGGAACCACTGAGGACCCTGCGGTTAGCAAATTGTAAGGACTGAAAATTCTACAGAGTTCACAGTGCTTGATATTTGTGTAGTTCTTTTCATCTGAAGGTACCAAGGTGCGGGATAAATATTAACTCACAGATTTTGTCACTGTCAGTAGCACTTGGAGTTTGTAAACTCGGGCTTGAAGTCAGAATTACTCCCTCATTCCATTTTCCTTCATTCCAGGACAAAAGCAAGTTTTACTTTTCCATACAAAGTTTGAGTATGAATACAAAGGTAAAACACCCATGAAGTTCAAATGTCTAGCCCCCTGTTTCTCACTCAGAATCCATTCACCGTTTTAGACTGAAAACAAAATTCAGGTGGGGGGAGGGGCGAAATAAGTGAAGGGGATTAACAGGTACAAACTTCCAGGTATAAAAGATATAAGTCACAGGGATGAAAAGCACAGCAGAGCGATTACAGACAGCAATGTTCACAGCCACATACCTGAAGTAACAGCCCAGGCGAGGTCGGTCGGTAGGTAAACCTTGTAAACAGGATGAATGACCATGCAACTAATGTTCCACAGCAACCTGTCACCGGTCATGGCAAGCACCTGGATCTTGCTAAAAAAAAAAAATCCCTGAAATGAAATCCTTGAGACGTTTCCCAGCAACACAGCAAGTAGACTTCATCTTGAAGATTCTCTGTAGTGTAATCCAAAAATGGTTTTTGAATTTGCCAAATAAAATTCTACTCCCCTAGAGCACTCATTCCTCCCAAATGCCGTAACGGTCTTCGAAGTGTAAATGGGCTGGTGGGATTATAGTTCATTGGACTTTAGGTTATGATTACATGTTATAATTACTTCTGTGATACATTATAGAATCCTTGAGATTTCCAGAGAGTTTACTGGCAAGAAATACATATGAAATAGTGTTGTGCCACTTCTCAGAGGCTTCTGGATCATCAGTAGGATAACCCTCCATCAGGACTAAAACTTCATTGCTCTCTAGTCACAGTTGTATCTAACCAAGGAGATAACTCACTGCCTAATCTTTGCTACTCAAAGTGCAGTCTGTGGATCAGCTGCACTGACATCACCTGGGTGCTTGTTAGAAATGCAGGATCTCAGACCCCAACCCAGACCTACTGAGCTATCATCCACGTTTTAACGAGATCCTAGATGATTCTTATGAACACTAAAATTGGAGAAACACTGAGCTAACAAATAAATATATATAAAGTACAGAATGTCTTTCTGTATCCTAAACACTCTTATAGGAGCTTAAATGCATTTACTTAACCCACACAATAAACTCATAAGGTAAGTGTAAAGACCACGGTTTTATAGATACAGGCAAACACCTAGATTCACATATGTAAGAGATGCTCAAAATGGTATTATGAGTGGAATTGGTTTCTTTCCTGACACTCCACTAATGGGCACACAACGGTTATTTAGGAAAACTCTGTGGACATCCATGGTGACCTTGGTCTGTCATTCCTCACTTAAAACCTTCCATTCTTGGGGGAAAAACACAATTGACACAGAAACCAGGCAAGATACCCATCCCAGAATTGTGGAGAAGGATACTTTTGGAAAAATTGCAAGCACCACAAAGAGCAGATGAATTTCCCATCTCAGCTTTCCCTTCCTGACAAGGTGTGCCTTACCTTGAAATGTGAGACCACCAACCTATTCTTTTTTAAAATATTCTTTGCATTACTAAACATATTGAAAAACTAGAAAGTGGGATTTTTTTATCTGTTATTCCTGGTAATGGTCCATGATTAAAATAATTTCAGAATAAAACTAAAATAAACCTTATGACTCCAGCACAACACAGAGATAGAGAGAGACAGAGAGACAGGAAGGAAGGAAGGAAGGAAGGAAGGAAGGAAGGAAGGAAAAGGAAAATCCAAATCAGATTGTCTTCAAAAAATCAAAATCATCACCTTTAACAATGCATGAATAAAAGCAAAAAAAAAAAAGTGTACCATATGTGAGGCATCTGGGTGGCTCAGTGTGTCAAATGTCCAACTTTGGCTCAGGTCATGATATCACGGCTCATGAGTTCAAGTCCCACATTGGGCTCTGTACTGATAGTGTGGAGCCTACTTGGGATTCTCTCTCTCTCCCTTTGTCTCAAAATAAATAAATAAATAAACTTAAAAAAAGAGTCTGTTTCTTGGTTTGTCTCTTTTTTTCTTTTGCTTGTTTTGTTTCTTAAATTCCACATATAAGTGAAATCATATGGTATTTGTCTTTGACTTATTTCACTTAGCATAATACCCTCTAGATCTGTTCATGTTGTTGCAAATAGCAAGGTTTCTTGTTTTTTTGTGGTTGAAAAATATTCCATTGTATACATGTCCCATTTCTTCTTTATCCATTTATCTATCAATGGACACTTGGGCTGCTTCCATAGTTGGGCTATTGTAAACAATGTGGCTATAAACATCAGGGTGCATGTATCCCTTTGAATTAGTTTTTTTGTATTTTGGGGGTAAATTTCCAATAGTGCAATTCCTGGATTGTTGGGTAGTTCTATTTTTAACTTTCTGAGCAAACTCCATACCGTTTTCCACAGTGGCTGCACCAATTTGTATTCCCACCAACAGTGCACAAGTGTTCCTTTTTCTCCACATCCTTGCCAACACTTGCTGTTTCTTGTGTTTTTGATTTTAGCCATTCTGACAGGTGGGAGGCAGCATCTCATAATAGTTTTGATTTGTATTTCCCTGATAATGAGTAACACTGAGCATCTTTTCATGTGTCTGTTGGACGTCTGTATGTCTTCTTTGGAGAAATGCCTGTTCATGTCTTCTGCCCATTTTTTAATTGGACTACTTGCTTTTGGGGTACTGAGTTGTATCAGTTCTTTACATATTTTGGATACTAACCATTTACAGGATATGTCATTTGCAAATATCTTCTCCCTTTCAGTAGGTTGTCTTTTCTGGTGATTTTCTTAATAATGTTTTCTTTCTCTAACTTGTTTTATTATAGAGAATATAATATATAATACATACATCATATATGATGTGTGTTGGTTAGCTTTTTATGTTATTGGTAAGGCTTCCAGTCAACATTAGGCTATTAATAATTAAGTTTCTGGGGAGTCAAAAGTTTTACACAGCTTTTCCACTGCCCAGGGCATGGGTACCCCTACCCCCCTGTGTTGTTCAATGGTCAACTGTTTTTTTCTCTTACTTGACATAAGCCATTTGCTATGGAATTTATTGAATTAAAACAATGACCAGAATCTGTTCTTTGAGGATTTGTGCTCTTGCTTTTATTCCACTAACATAACAGTTACTAATAGAAAATTTATTACCTAGAATACAAATACTAAAAGTCTCTCACTTATTAGAATGAGCACTATCAATACAATGGAAAGTCTAATTTTTGTATTTATCACTGGAGTTCATTCTAGACCCCTTGTAAGATCATCGTATTGTTTTGATTGGTAAATGACAAAAGGTACAAACACTCAGCAATTTCCTCACTTACCTTTAAGTTACTATTTATCAACATTTTCTCTGTTGCTCTAAAGCAATCATGAGATGTATGTAGAAAGATTCAATACCACATATTTTACACTTCTATGTTTTATTCTAATATTTAACCTATGAGAATTTTATTCATATCATAATAATTTCTAGATTTGAAGCAAAAATTCTCCATCTTGATTTTCATTTTCTGCCCATCCTAACTTTCAGATTAAACTCTAAGCATCAACCACAATTACTGCTGACATCTTTGTATCAATGAGCCTCTGTGATTTTTATGCAAAGCCTGAAAACTTCACCCAGGGTGTCATTAAATTAGGCAAGGTTGATTTTCCTCTGTGTTTACTAACTGAAGCACATAGTCTCTGATCTTAGAAGTTCATGCCTGGCTAGGCAGTCATGCCCAGTTTTCACAATTTATCATTTGTTGTAATGGCTTTTTTAAAAATCTCGATAAAATATTCTGTCTCTTTCACATGAATATCCTTTACCTGGATAAGCAGAAGAAAAATAACACTTGTTTAAAATTAATTTCTTACTTTTCCCTCAGTGCAGTGCATCTAAAGAAGCAAAACTTATTGAATTAAATTTAATGACATAATAAATTCTTCCTTTCTGACAATACTGTGGTTTAATTCACGAGTGCACTTTAAGCTTTTGCCTTTAGCATCTGATGGGTCATTAGTCTGTACGTAATCTAGCAGGCGGACTCCTCAGAGTCTAAACTCCATCAGCAAGCACCAAATCAGTAGTTTCTGAAATATGACTTGTAGGTCAAATGTCCTGAAAAAGAGTGCCTTGGGCATCCCAGATGGAGAATAGGGCATGAGAAGCAACAAACTGGGACAGAATTTGATGCGGACACTCACTAAAGACTCCATTCATTCTAACTCACTAAACAACTCTTCTCCAAATGATTTGACTCTTACTCTCGATGTCTCTAGCCAGTAGGTCATACAATGAAATTGGCTGCTACGTGCCAACAGGCTTAACATACATGTCATCAAGTTGAACATATTCTAATCACATTTTGCCCCGAGAACCTTTGTCTAATATCACAAAACAGTCCATGGAATCGCTGTCAGTCATCCCAGACCAAAACAAGCTAATTGCTGCACATCACCCCTACATCGGGAAAATGCTCTCTGCTGGGTCAAATAGTCACTTTTTTCCTGAAAGCATCTTCTCATGCTGAAAAATAGAAATACAGATCCCATTAACATTTTTTCCCAGAATTTCACATAAGATTTGGGAAAACCATTTTTCCACCCTAACTTTAACAGCTGAAATAGCTAACCTATCCAATCTACTGTAGTTCTGCCAAAGTGTTGCATTCATTTATTCACTTGGATGGTGCTAGATACTGGAAAAAGTCCCTGCCATCAAGAGTTAAACAGGTTATCTTGGATAAGTAATGTAATAGTGTACTTTAGACATCATCATCATCATCTCATCATTATTATGATCATCTTATGTTTAAATTCTTTAAGTAAAGAATTTAACATAAAACAAAACTGGACACTAGATACAATTGAGACCTGACATTATACATGAAGCAATGGGAAAAAAAACCCATCCTCCTCCCAAATGGAATTTTCAACATTCTATAAAAGCATCTTGTCTCACCTTATCATGGTGAGGAAGTTCCTAGAGGAACTTGGGAGGAAGACTAGACCCAATAGTTGAATTAGATCACTTTGTTTAGAAATGTTAAAGCCAGCATCTAAAACTGCTGGTTGTCCATGTCCCCATGAGCAGAGAGAGAAACAGTGAGGGTCATAGGAGCAGGAAAGATATAGAGGACTTGGATCCCAAAAGGAAGGAAATTGCTGAGAGAATGAGAAGGGAGAGAGAAAAAGAGTCTGAAAGAGAAGTGAGTAGAGACAGAAGCAAGAGGGCAGGAGAAGCAAGAAAGGAAGAGCAAAAAGAGAAGAGAAATTGAAGAGTAGGTAGGAGGAAGAAGAAATGAGAAGAGAACTCAACTAGGGCACGTACACCTAAATCCATGAAATTAACACATTGAAAATAATCCCGTGTCTCCTTATAGAGAGAAGAAGGGGTTGGATCAAGTGGGATAGCTTCCTACATAAGAAAGCCAACTGACCTGTGATGGTAGGCAGCTTCTCAAATGGCTCCTGCCTCCTGATATTCACATTCTGTATCATCCCCTCCCACTGGTAGGGGGCTAGACCTAGTGACTCACTTCTAATGGACAGAACACAGTAAAAGTGACTCGATAGCACTTGAAGATTAAGTTAGAAAAAAAGCTCTGGCCTCCACCTTGTCTGTCCTTTCTTACTCTCTGTCATTTACCCCCTCTGAGGGATATCAGCTGCCATATTGTGAGCTGCCCTATGGAAAGGGCCATGTAATACGGGACTGAGGATGGCTTCTGGCCATCAGCCAGTAAAGAAATGGGGTTCTCAGTCCAACACCTCCCCAGGAACTAAACCCTGCCGACAACTACCTAAGTAAGTTTAGAAGTTAATCCTCCCTCAACTGAGCCTTTAGATGAGACTGCAAACTCTGCCTAACACCTGGATTATAGCTTTGAGAAGTCTTTGAGACAGCAGCACCACTCAAGCACCCCTCAGATTCCTAATCCACAGAAACTATGACATAATAAATATTTCTTATTTTAAGCTGCTATTTTTTAAGATAATTTATTACACATCAATGGATAACCAATATACACATTTATATGAATTTGACCACTTTGCCCCAGATTAACTCGAGATTAGTGGGTGGATTGCTCAGGCAGCCCAAATAAATTTAATAACAGAATTATGAAGATCCAGCCTGTAATAAACTTAAGAACATGACTTAAATTAATCAGCAAATCTCACTCACGTTTCACACAGACACCTGGGTTTGAGCACCAACTACAGGCCAGGTACTTAACTACCTAGGAGATAATGGCGTCATTCAACCTCTCTGAGACAGTCTTCATATGTGGAAAATGGGGCTATTATCCCTGCTTGTCATGCCTGCCATGAGATTGACTTTAGTTCATGTAATTGAAACTACTTTGGAAATTATAAAGTCAGTCATAAAATAAGTACTTAGAAGACTACTGCAGTCTCACTCAAGGGATTTTTCTGGGCTAATAACATTTTAAATATTTGCAACTCCTTAAAAAGTATTTCCTCTTTTTTATGAGGTAAAAGATAGAATCTCTATAGTTCTTAAGCTTTGCCACAACTGAAAACATCTTAAGTTCTCATTCTGTTTTTTCCAAATACATATCAACATCCATTTTAAAACTAGTCATTTCTTACGTATTGAATTTTTTTAATGTTTTTTTAATTTTTATTTTATTTTTGGGGGAGTGAGAGACAGAGACAGAGTACTAGTGAGAATGGGCAGAGGGAGAAGGAGACACAGAATCCAAAGCAGGCTTCAGGATCTGAGCTGTCAGTGCAGAGCCCAACACGGGGCTCGACCTCATGAATCAGGAGTTCATGACCTGAGCTGAAATTGGATGCTTAACCGACTGAGCCACTCAGGCTCCCCTCTTTATTTTGAAAGGTGTATGTCTTAGGTGACTGCTCTAGACACAGACTGAGATAGGAATTCTTGTTGGAAAGATTTTTTTTTTTTTTTTTTTTGAGGAACATTTGTAGAAGAAGGAGAGAGAAGAAAGAGGGAAAGAACACTAGACAAGCTCGGCCAGAGAACAGCTCAGCTGACACCATGGAGAAGCTCTGGAGTACAAATCGCAACCCAGCATTGGGTCCACCTTGAGGCTGAAAGGCTGGCCTTTGCAAGCTTCCTCCTTCCCAGGCAGTCATTGATCAGAGGGCAATTCTCCAGAGAAGGAGACAGTGCTGAGTTTACCAGCCACACTCAAACAACCAGGAGAGCATGTAGCAGCCACTAAAGAGGATCCTGGGTAGGGTTCCACTACAAAGTACATGTAGCATCCTTTCTCATGGTATTTTATCATCATTTCTGCAAATAAGTCTTGATACGCTAAGCTTTTCAGCATTGATCACTTTTACACCAGCTGTGTTAAATGAGACAGAAGAAGGAGCAGTGTAGAAAAATAAAGATTTGTCTTTAATCAGAGTTGTAAAATGTAATTCAGCTCAGATTAAAAAAGAAAGGGAGTCACCAGGAGATCTTTTTTCTCCTAAAATATAGACATTAAGAAATATATATAAGAGATACTTAACCAAGGCTGAGGCAAGGAGAGGACCTGGAGAGTAATCGTTGCTTAGTAAGCCCAAGTGGGAGAAGGGTCTGGGGAGATGAATGAGAGGAGAAGGGAGAATGTGAAGGGTTTGAACTCATGTCCCTGAGAGAAGCAAAGGCAAAAAAAAAGTCCATGCCAGTGCCCATGAGGGAGGGGCAGGCGAGGAGGGAAAGGGAGAAGAAGGAATGATGACTTCAAAGACAAGATATTTCAACCAGTTTGGAATCACAGATGTATCCTAACTACCTCTCTTGCCAAAGCACACCTCCTGTCAAGCTTTCCTCTGTTTCTCCAATCTGACATGGCCCACTTTTTTCCTTACAAACTGTTTACATTTGAAAAGCTCAATCATGAAACAGAAGATGGTAAAACTTCTGTTTACCCAATGGTTATTACTCACACTTGAGCTGAAGCTTCCTGAAATATTGTTGCTCTTGGTTGCATTTTGGGGGGTATTTGTCGGAAAATGTATTTTGACAACAGTTGCCTAGAAGAAATTCTCGAGCTTCAGAATGCATGAGAGGATTTACGGAGGAACTCAAATGAAAAAGTAGAATCTGGGGTTTATACGCTGTACAGGGCTCCCAGCCTTCCCTCCTCCCAGCATGGATGCATGATCACTGCCAACCCTCGTTTGTGTTTCTGACATTAATGAATTTTGGCTTTTTTAGTATATCTGAAAAAAAGATTGGAGATTCCCATGAATAAAACACTACAGTGGCAATAATATTTCAACTAGGATTCAGTCTCTTTCCATCATTCTCAAACATAGGTTACCAGTTTTTAAAACTATTTCAGCTAAGGAATGTTTATGTACGATAAAACTAAATGTAAACGTGGGTTTAAGGTGATTGCCCAGTTGCTTTATATAACAAAATCTCTGCTGGTTTTCAAACTTATATTGAAACAGTATGCTAGTTCTGTTCTAACAGTATATAAAGATACTGGCTTTCCTAGATACATAAGCAAAGTCTTTTATGAGCTCATAAAGGCCAGACTTCGGAATATTTAAGTATTGGGTAATTCATAGAACAATATCTTTAGTCATTCAGCTAACGTAGAAGGCAACCACAGTTTATTCTTCTTAGATCTCTTCCTCTCATTTTTTTTTTATATTCTTAGGAGGTGAAAGGTATTTAGAAAAGACCTAAATACATTTTTTACTATTATTGAACTATCAAAGAGGTGCTCTCTTGTGGGACTCCCTTCTCTTCCTCACTCTGTGTATGTTAACCCACTTCAGAGACAATGGTGAGATGAACCCAAAATGCCAACTGACTATTTGCATTATAAGTGGAGGCACAAAAGGATATTTTAAAACTGTTGGTTGATCTGGCATATCAAAGATTTCTTTCTAAGCTATTTCAGTGACTGCATTGAAGCAAACTGAAAGCAATGGCTTAAAAGGGGCCAAAAAAAAAAAAAAACATTAAAAAAAACCATCTTATTTCCATGGAAAAATTCAGTTTACTCTCCTAACCTCCCCGCCTTTTGAATTACTTCTCTTTCTTACCCTCTTCTCTATTTGCAGGACTCAACAAGGAAGGAATCTGCAGTTCTCTGAATTCAAGTGTTAAGCCAGTTCTCTCTGGAGTGCAATCTGTTTTCCTTGCCTTGTCAAATCTGCACTCAAACTTCTAGCAAATAGCCTAACATCCATTTTTTGTTCCATTGAGCTAATTACCAATATTGTGGCTCTGATTCTACACATGTGTATACCATTTCCCTCTGTTTCATAAAGCACCTAACAGAATTATAGGTCATTAGTGTGTCTACCTGAGAGTCAATACAAGGGAAATGAACAAAAATTAAACAAAAAGTCTCCACGTCTTAACAATTGCTACAGCTTTCTTAACTTCTTCTTTGACCCTCATAGATCTGTGGTTTTGTTTTCTGTTTTCAAATGGAGGCCAGGGCCTTCCTAAGAACCATGGGAAAGTCGAACTGGGCTGCAGACAGGTGGTGTTTCAATTTGACTAAATAACCACTGAACATGGTACAGTCCTCCATGGAAGAGGCCAAGTTTGCCATGTGGTAGTGGCAGTGCCTGTGGAAGGAACTGGACTTCTCCTTTTTAGCAGTATCTTGGGAGAGTAGAGATGTAAGGGCTGATGACTGTTCATGGGCTCATAGGATGGAGAAATAGGCAAAGCTCACAGAATATGAAATCTTATTATCGGAACACTAGGGGAAGGCAAAGTACTTTGGTCAGCAAATTCTTAGGAGTAAAATACACACTATTACTAAATTGGTCTATACAACAAGGTATTTCTAAAATGAAAAGTTATGCCCATATTTGACCATTGGTCATTTCCAAGTATTATTTTAACTATGTGCTCTCTAAGGAAGTTATCCTATCTGCCTCTCATTTGACAGTGCTAGACTATTTATACTAAATTAGTTGAATATCTGATGTATGTGCACCTACAATATCAAACTCCTATAAAACTATGCCAAATTTTGCTTCTTATCACATTCTATTATACTTTATATTGATAGGAAAATAGTTCATGTGGGAACAGATACCAGTCTCTTTGTTCTGATTTTTGTTTAATGTAGCAAATTTTCCTGGATATGAAATGTTGAGGACACAGAACTCCGGCTGTAAGTCCACCAACTATTTCAGTGTTATTCACTGGAAATACATACAAACTGACCCCCAACCCTCTGAACACCCACCGCACCACACACCCTGACTACCACCCAAACAAAAACAGGAAAAAAAGGAATAACAAGATATCACCGTAGATTCAATAAAATAATATTAAGATTACATTTTGGATAACACTGAAGAAGGGAGATGCTAGCATAGCCATTTAACAATATGGAGCTTGTTAGACCAGGGATACATCTGTCTCTAATAAGTTAGGGGCTATAGTACGTAATCATTTTAGCTTCACAATGAAATTCATTTCTTTAGGGTGGTTAGATACTTGATTTGAAAAACTACTGTCTAGTCTTGAACTAAAATGTAAAACGTGCTTCCCAATTAAGCTTAGAATACCTAGTTATCTGTCAAATTATTTTGGCATTTTATTTATATTTATATTGATCTGTCAGCATTGTTTTTAACAAATCGGACCATCGGAAAGACACCCATGCGCCACTAACTTTGGTATCGTACCTAGCTAAATTCAAGCCACAATATGAGCTTCAACTGTGAATTCTGAATGCATTTATTCATTGTCTATCAATTTGCCAACCTTTCTAAAGTGCAAGTTCATAAAAATCATAGAAATTGATATTTTCTTGAAGCTGCATAAAGCTTCAAATTATATTTGGCAATGACTCATTCTAGAGGAAAACTTTAGTAATATTCTATCATTGCCACATATTCCTGTGCCCGTGTTAGAAACACCTCTGTATCTTTCCCTTTCTGACACTACCTCTTACCTACTTCCTCCAGAGTTATGAGACAAGGCCACGTTATAATGACCTTTGCTATATTTCACTAAGACTTCCTTCTGGTCTTGCCACTAAGTCTTCCTGAAAACACATCTCCTTTAAATTCTCCACCTAAATTTCTCAGGGGAAGTCTACCTGACAGTAATAAGGAAACAAATAAAAATCCAAAGGAGGCCAGAACCAGTATATTTGAACAACTCTGCTCTAGTCTCAATCCAGTTGGCATTTCTGTAAATTGTCTTTCTCACAGACTTCCTAATCGATATAATTTACAAGTGTATTTAGTATAATTTCTTAAGATTCCATATATATCAGAAGTCAAAATGTGACCTGTAAATCTTTATACTTAAACAACTTTTTTTAGCAAATACACAGCTATTGGAAATAGCTATGATATTTTATGTATTTAAACATGATAGAAGGAAAATTTGCTCATAGAAAAAGATCCACTCCTGCCCATCCCTCCACCTAGGGAAGAAACACATGTTATGGATGGAAACATTTAATTGGACAAACACAGACACATGCTAAATCCCATGAAATACAATAAGCTCAGTCTGATTATTAATGATAAACGTCTTATTGTTCATTTCTAACTGGGTCTGAAAAAATCCTGGATTTCATTTAATCTCTGCTGGTACTAAAAAAACTCACAAAGCAATGAATTCTAAGGACAGTCCATGTTGCAAGAAAGGCTGCTTTCAGTGTGCCAGATAAAAACGACCACCCCTCCCCCACATCAGGTTCAGATACACCGGAGTGGGTTTTCCTGTTATTCTGACACACGCCTTTCTTCCCATATTAACAATAAAAGTTTGGTGTGCTATCTTACTGCAGAAGTTCCTTCCTGAGTACAAGCATGTCTTATCTGTTGAGAAATTCTGACACCAGGTAGATAGTTGTTTATGTCAAAAAGCATCTCTTGGGCAGATAACTGAGTGTTTTAAGGACCTAGATAAATGAGCAAGTTCTCTGTGCAAATATACAAAGCACTGCAAATATAAGGCGGCTTTTTTCTGGAAAGACTATTATGCATTTCGTTGATGGATATTTCTACATACTACCCTGTCATGACCATGTTGTAAGGCTCTCCAACACTTGCCCACCCCCACGAACCTCAATCCAGTTTGCCTTTGCTCAGTTTCTACAATCTCGCCAATACTAAAATAGTGATTGCTCTCCCCTAAATACTTCTTGCTTTCTCCTACTCTCTCACACAGGGATCATGCTAAGGGCGTCCACACAAACCACCTTTGCTCTTTCCCTCCATCTCAGCCAGGGCTGAAAGTTAGCAGGTGCTGTTGACCTTCCCCCCAAATCAGCTTGCTGATTTTCCGCCACTCTGTTCCTGCTGCTGAAAAGGGGTCAATCAGATAAACTAACTTAGGTTCATGTGTTAACACGTTACTGATTTATCCTTCCAGGTAACTAAATATCTTATCTAAATGTAAATGTACAATGGTTAGATAAGACCTCAATCACCCATTTGTTATTTCTTAAACACTAAGTATGTGTTGAGCACTCTGCCGAGGTTACAAAGATGAATAAGAGAGTTCTCACCTTCCGGGTGCTCACAGTTCAGTGAAGTCAGCAGATATAAACACCGCGGTAAATGTAAATGCGGTGACAGAGACACATACAGGATGTCCTGAGAAAACAGGGGGAAAATCAGGGTCACTCAGCTTTGTGAAAAGGAATAGGAGCCTTTTAGTCTTAAGTCTAAATGCCAAATAAATAATACAAGAATCATAAGGTCTGGACTGCGCTAAAGGGCCAACATGTTTAGTTACTTGTGTGCTGAATGTTAGGAGCCGCCTCAGACAAAACACTGTAGTCAGCCACTATGAGTTCTACCTCCTGAATCTGCTTCCTCATCTGTCCTCTTCTTTCCAAAGCCCCCTGCCCGAGTTCAGGACCTCATCATCTACCTGGACTATGACCTCCCTATTGCCTGTGTTCTTCTAATTGGTCTCTGGCCTCCACACTGTTAGCTTATTGAATTTGCTAAAATGAAAGTCCTTAACACACCTGGTGGATTGGAGCAAGAGCCTGAAAAAGACGCCCAGAAGAAGTGACTCCTGACACGATACAAAAATGGTGAGTAGAGAAAAGTGAGAAGACCACTCCAGAGGAAGGACCAGCCTGAGCAATATTACGGAGGTGGGGACACAGTGTGGTGTGAGTAGGAAAATATCTAAAGTCCTAACATGTGCATAAGGATAGACTCTGATTTGAATGATCCCAAGCCAATGGAAGAGATATTTTTAGTCAAGGGAGTCTCAGAGGACATTTAGTCAGCCCTCCTAAAGCGACAACTTCCTTTTTTGACACTGAGACCAGTCCTAACTTCAGAATTTCTCTTCCACTCACAAAACCTCTTCCAGAGACTGTGCTTCTTCTCCTTCCCCTAACTTAAGCTGCTCCATCCATCCCCTCAGATTTCATCGGTTCATATAATTCTTTATAACTATTTTGATATCATTCTCAATTATTCCTTCATCCCCCCGCCCCCATTTTGGAGGCAGGAGACTTGAATGCTATTTCTCTCTCTTCTCCCTGTCAGAACACTTTAGAACTCTGTTGATTTGCATCTGACTTAGCATTTCATAAACAGAAGCAGAAATTACTTTTTCATAATTGATTCCCAAGCAATACAATCAGAGGTGTCAGCCAAGTAATTCATGACAGGAGCATAGTGTCCAAGGTCATCAGATACGAAACAGTAGTAAAGCCGGCTACCACTTGAGAATGCTTACAATAGACCAGGTATCTTGCACCCATTGTCTCACTTAATCTTCACATAACATCAGTATTGTGACATCGGTATTATCACCCCTATTTGAAAGATGAGAAAACTAAAGCTCAGAGAGATTAATTTAGCCAAGTTTTTCAACATTCAATGAACAAATATTTACAGACACCCTCATAATGGGGATCTGATGGTTAGTTAACACAAAACATGGTCCGTGCCCATAGGGAACTTACAGTCTAGCAAAGAAATCAGGCATTAAGCCAACATCCACACAAATGAATGTGAAATTGTGCATTTGAGAGGTTTTAACCTGGTCAGGAGAGTTAAGAGAAAGTCTTATTGTGGAGGAGAGCTAAAGGTCACCAGGATTTAATCATGGGAAGAAAGGAGGGAAAATTCTTCCTGGTGTAACAGGGCAGAGTTGGGATGCAAACCTACATCCGTCTGACTTACCAGCTCGAGGTCCAAATGTTTTTTAAATCCATGAGATCAAAATAAACAGTTTAAACACACACACAGGTCTCATTGGTCACTTTTGAAGAATGCTAGAAAATAAGCTGAAACTGGTAAAGAGAGGGTTAAATCCAGTATTTATCCTGAGTTTTATGTACAAATTATAATGAATATATAATTCTTCAAGTATTCAAGTAGGGGAAGTTTCTCTTAATAAAAATATTTCGGCTACTAGGATGAAAAGGAATTGATTATATTAATAAAATTAATATAGGACAACCTATAATGAAGAAATTAAACAGTAATCAATAATGGCTACTAATAGAACAAGAAAAAGGAGGCAATGAGACATTTGCTTCCTGATAAAAATACAGTACACATCTATGAAGAGTTGTCAAAAAAAAAAAAGAAAAGAAATCTAATCATGCATTTAAGTATCAATTTATAGGAAACTGAGGGGACTGAAGAACATGTGAAGAGGTAACATAGAAAGTTAATCATCAAAATCAGAAAATTCATGATTTTCTGATCAACAAACAACCCAGTTTCTTCATCAAATAGAGATTAGGGGGTGGGGGGAAAGAAAGAAAGATAGGACACCTATAGATTAAAAGAGACTGAAGAGACATATTCACCAATAGCTATTTATGAACTTATTAGGATCCAGATTCAAACAAATTGTTAAATATGTATATATATGAGAAAATTGGAGAAATCTGAACTCTGACTTGATACTGAATAATAGTAAGGAATTTGGGGTAAATTTTTAGGTGTGTTAATGACATTGCAATTGCCTGTTAAATGAAAGGAGTTCTTAACGTTTAGAGATATATTGGAAAACATTTACAGATAAAATTATGTGAGAGATCTGCCCCAAAATAATCTTAGTAAGACAAGATTAAGTGAAGATATAGATGAAACAAGATTGTCCATGAATTGATTGTTGAATGTTCACAGGAACATGAGGATTCATTATACTCTTTACCACATTTTTGTGTACGTTTGAAATATATGTTTCAGTAATGAATTTGACATAATTACTTAATATAAGTGTTTTCTCTTTCCCGTGTCTCCCTCTGCCTCCTCCCTCAATCAGAAAAAGGGGTCATGTGAGCCATGGGGCTATCGTTGCTTTAATTACCATCCTCTCTCTTGCTGGATAAGGTAGATCCGAACCAAAATGTAGTTTGATCAACTCTGAAATTCGCTAGAAGACATGCCCTGATCCCAGGCAGCCTAAAAAGTGCACACCCTTCAAAACTATTTAGATTGCACCCTGTCACACCTCTTCCTCATTTTTCAACTTCACTTTTTACCATCCTGCATTTTGACATCATGGACATTTACAATTATCAGCAAGGACATAGTCCTTCTCCATAGTTACTGTAAGTTTACTTAGTGTTTACATAGAGAAGTCCAGAGTCAGTGGCATGAAAACTTTAGCCCTTAGAGACCTTTGGGTCCAGCTCCCTCAGTTCTCAGAGGCAGTAAGTTAGTCCCCAACAGGTGAGGGGACTTGCCCAAAGTACATGCTGAATAGAAGTGCCAGACCTGGGCACTTTAAAATGACAAACACGGTGTTTCCTTCTAATTGTCTAAAAACGGAGGACCCCTCAAGACTATGAACATATGATTCGTTCTAGCCAATGTGTCCCCAAAACGGACAACCCTAAACAACATCATTGACTCCCTTGGGGCCCCTCTGCTCCCCGGCATCGAGTGATAGCACTGACAATGAGCAGAGGCAGGTCCTGGCTTGGGCAGGACTCAGAGGCCTGAAGGCACTGCCCAGCCACAGACAGGTCGTTCCATGAGCAGTGCACGATAGATCATGCTTTCTCACCCAGAAGAAGCCATCTACCCCTTCAGCCTACAATGTGGAATGCTTCTTTTCTTTTGACTTTCTCTTAGTCCTTGCATAGGTCCCTTGACTTTATTGATAGTTTCAAAAAGCCTTGTACATACCTATAAAAAAATTACTAGTGTACATTTAAAACTAGTGCAAGAGAGCTTCCTCTCTCTTGACACTAAACAGATACAAAATTGAACATTAACATCCTTAATTAGTGCTCTGGCATCGGTCATTCCTGAGCTGAAGCAATTGGATAAGTGACCACTGAAAAGAATGTTAACATTTCTTCTCTGTTAATTTCCCATAAATGCATAAAATTCTGCCATCCCATTCTGTAAGGTTTATAGTTTTCCAAGAAAACCATACCCAAGAATAACAAGCGAATTGCCCAAGGTCTCAGAGGTGGTGAGGACATTGCCGAGAGCTAGGCCTCTAGCTGACCCCAAACCCACTCCTTTCACAGCACAATAGAGAGAAAAAGTACCATGGGAGTGTCTTTCGGGGCTCAGAGGAAGAACAATCTCCCCGGGAAAGGACCATCAAGACATTAAGGCTCTCTGTTAACTCCTCTTCGTGATCCTCCTGGAAAAGGCCAAAACAAGTTCTGTGCTTTTTAGAGAGAGCTGTAAAATGGCTGCAGAAGAACAGCCTCGAAGTTAACCTGATATTGGGTGTGTATAAATGGTTCATGACTCTGCTGTTTAGTGTACATGAGTCACCCAGAACACCATGAGGCTCCAACATAAACCATGTCCTCAGGCCTCACCCTCAGCCCCTGCCACAGGCTTATTCACACATGATGTGCTAGCCTGGCACTCGAAACCCGCAGATCATCTGTGAGTCAGACCTCATTATGTGGAACACTTCAGACTTGCTATCCTCATGGTCGGCCATTATTTTCTTTCTGTCTGTCTGTCTGTCTGTCTCTCTCTCTCCCTCTCAGCTACGATGGAATTCACTGATCAAATAATTCATTCATTTTGCTAGACCCTCACTTTTTGAGGGAAATGGATGCATGCATATTTTCACATGTATTTTTAACAGAAAATGAGGAAATAAACAACAATATGGGTTTCTTGTTCATTTTCAGTTCTTCACAACATTCCACTAACCAGAGTAAACCCATCTCTTGGGCATTTTATCATTAAAGGATTCACTATAATCAATAATCACGCAGTATTTCTGGATAAAAACTGAGAGGAACCATTGGGCATGTGCTAGAGGTTTTTCTTTTGTTCTAGCTGCATCATTTAAATAGACTCTCTTTCAAGCTTCGAGTTGCTATTTCATCTTCTTTTTTATTCTTTAAAAAAAATTTTTTTAATGTTTATTTATTTTGAGAGAGAGGGAGAGACGGAGTGCAAGCAGGGGAGGAGCAGAAAGAGAGGGAGACACAGAATCCAAAGCAGGCTCCAGGCTCCGAGCTGTCAGCACAGAGCCCGATGCGGGGCTGGAACCCACGAACCGTGAGACCATGACCTGAGCAGAAGCCAGCTGCTTAACCGACTGAGCCACACAGGTACCCCTATCTTCTTTTTAAAGTACAGTTGACATATAATATTAATTTCAGGTATACAACATAGTGATTCAACATTTATATGAAATGACCACCCATGGTGAGTCCAATTATCATGTGTTACCATACAAATTAATTGCATTATTGACTATATTCCTTAAGCTGGACTTTGCATCCACATGACTTATTTATTTTATTTTTTTAATGTCTTACTTTTATTTTTGAGAGAGACAGAGAGAGTAAAGGGAGGGCAGAGAGAGGGAAACACACAATCCGAAGCAGGCTCCAGGCTCCGAGCTATCAGCACAGAGCCCGAGGCAGGGCTCGAACCCACGAACCGTGAGATCATGACTTGAGCCGAAGTCAGACACTCAATGACTGGGCCACCCAGGTGCCCCTGACTTATTTTATAACTGGAAGTTTGTACCTCTTAATCTCCTTCACCTATTTTATCCCTCTCCCCATCCACCTCCCCTCTTGCAACCACCAATTTGTATCCATGAGACTGTTTCTGTTTTGTTCTGTTAGTTTTATTTTTTAGATGCCACATATAAATGGTAGGGGCTGAAGCTCCTGGTTGGGGGTGGGGGGGTGCCTGCCCCAGCAGTTCCACAGGGGAATATGGGGGTGGAGAGAGCAGTGATGGCAATGTAGATGGGGAAGTCATAAATTTTACCCACCAACACCAGACCAGCTAGGTAGGAGAGTAAAACCAGTGGTGCCCACCAGTACTTCTGTTCCCAAAGAAAACTCCTACAGATCCTGCGCCTCTGGTACCTGCCCTAAAATTCGTTAGTGAGTCTCTTTCACATATGGCCCAAGTGCTTTTCCAACTGCTGCCTCTGCAGTGATGCTCAGAGTGAGGGAGTTTGTGTTCACACCCTTTAAGAGTAGAGTTTTGGTTTCCTATAGCCTTCCGGCGCTCCTGGACTTTGCCTCTGTTTTTCAAAGCCGGGTATTATAGGGACTCATCTTCCTAGTGGGAGCCCCATGGCTAGGGTACCCAATGTGGTGTGTGAACCCCTCACTCATCAGGGCGGACCTCCACATTGGTAATAACCCTCCTCCTTGTAGGTCACCATGCCAGGGGTGTGCGTCCCGACCAATCCACATCTCTGCCCCTCCTACCTGTCATGATGTGGCTCTTTCTTTATGTCTTTAGTTGTGGAAGACCTGTTCTGCTAGTCTTCAGGTCATTCTCAGAGATAGCTGTTCTATAGGTAGTTGTAGTTTTGGTGTGTCCGTGGGAGGTCAGCTTAGGATCTTCCTCCTCTGCCATCTTGATCCCTGATTATCTTCTTCACTGAATCATGGAAAGAAACATGGCAAGTGAGAGGGACAAGCTGTTACTTACGTACCAAAGGGTATGAAGCAGGACCAAAGGCACCGAGAAGAAGATATTCGACATGTAGCTTCACCTAGAGGTGGTCAAAGGCTCTGGAGCCAGACTTCTGATTTCCAAGCCCAGCTCTGCTTTACCCCTTGGCATATGTGTGATCTTCGCCATGTTACCTCTGTCACAGCTTCTCTGTCAGTAAAATAGCATCTACCTTATATGGCTTATTCTTATTAAAATAGTAACACGAAGAAAATATAAATATATATACACATATATGTATATATATGTATATACATATATGTATATATATGTATACACATATGTATATACATGTGTGTGTGTGTATATATATATATACATATATATATATGTATATATATATATATACCATTATTTTGCCTTCAGAATACCTTGTCTTAAAACCATCTATGTCATTAATACGTAAACCATGACATTTAACCCATTAACCCATTACAACTAAGATGATCATAAAAGTGAATTTGGATAGCTTTGTTAATTACAAACTTGCTCTATATTTGATATCTGGAGTTGGAAAACAAAATTAGTTGGAAACTAGTAACCAAAGAAACCTCAATGATATCTTCAGGGAGTTTAAAATTATAATCTTTAATAATTGATCTTTTCATGTAATTCTATCTTAGATCTATGTCTAGGTATCTTTAACTTTTAGGTTCATGAGCTTATTTATCTTCTTGCTAAAGTTCAAAATCTAATTTCTAACACAGGTTACTTACTGTAATAAACTCTATGAGCTTTAAAATGACAAGTTGAAAGATACAATTTTTTAGAGTTATGAATTAATAGCCATATATGTCAAAGACTTTGAAAGTGCCAACTTTTTCATATTTATAGATATATTATTGAAATGATAAAAAATGAACTGCGGAAAGAGGAAAGAACTGAGAACCACATATAATGAATCAAACATACTTAACAAGACACGTACAGACACTTTGGTGTGCATCTCTTTTATTACGTTACATTAATCAAATACTGCTAAAGACATCCATCTGAGCAAAGTGTCACGATAATATTCTATGAAAACATTCTTTTGAAAAGAGTCCGTCCTGACAGCCATATCAACTATATTGTCTTAAGTGATTGTCAGACCCCCATTTCTCAGAAATTAAGACAATTTATGTGTATATCTTCTGAGCTCCCTTCTCTCCCTCCGCCTGCTGACTTCCACCCCACCCCCACCAAGGCTGGCTTTTTATTTTCAACGTTTTTTATTTATTTTTGGGACAGAGAGAGACAGAACATGAATGGGGGAGGGGCAGAGAGAGAGGGAGACACAGAATCGGAAACAGGCTCCAGGCTCCGAGCCATCAGCCCAGAGCCTGACGCGGGGCTCGAACTCACAGACCGCGAGATCGTGACCTGGCTGAAGTCGGACGCTTAACCGACTGCGCCACCCAGGCGCCCCAAGGCTGGCTTTTTAAAAGAAAATAATTTAATTAGAGAAAACGCACAAACTCTGGCAATGACTCATAAAAATCTGGCTTGAAATGATTTAAGTTTTTGAAAGCATGATAGCAATTCTTCTCATTTTCAAGGTTTCGCAAATTACAACAGAAAATTCTGATTATTTAGCAACACAATCAATCTGACCTTAAGAGGATTTTTTTCCCAATGTAACATAGTGATGATGATTGTACATAGTTATAATGAGCTATCTTTTCATTTTCATACTGATAAACTCCCTAAGTGTTGCACTTTTTATACGTAACTCTTCATAATGTATGTTTGGATTTCTCTGTTTAAAGTCTATTGTTTTCTATTAGAGTACTACTTTATAGAGAATGAAATCTATCACTTAATATTCTATTGAATATTGAGGTGAACACATATAAGAGCAAATAGATGAAGGAGGTGAGTGACACCTCAGGATCTGTAGCCATCGGGCTACATAAAAATCATGGTATATTACTAAGTTCCTTTTGTTATAGTCAGGTATTTCAAGAAAAGTAACAATGATATAATAAAAAACACAACTTCTCTTGTCTTTAAATAGGTCATGTAGCTCAACTATACATTCAGATAAGATTCATAGTTCTCTATACTTACATTTTGGTTTTGCCTTTTCTAAATTAAACTGGGTCTTCAAACAATTTAGGTACCTATTTTATTTTATTTTATTTTATCCTGAGGGAGGGAAAAAAAAACTTCAAAAAGCTTCAGAGCTAGACATTCTTCTTAATTACTATACGACTGAACAATCAAACTCTGAACACTGGAAGCTAGTGGCTGAATAAGAGACTGATTTTAATATCTTTATTTTTAGAGAAACTATGTATAAAACTGATGGCTGGTAGAAAGAGGATATAAGTGTCACAAACTGCTTAGGCAACATATATAAAAAGCATTTGGAAAAGGGGCAAATTAAGCCAACTGCACCTTTATCTCCGTATAAATTCAATTTTCTCTTTCAGTTTGAGAATAAAATTTTTAGTACTTATATTATCCCCTGCCCCTGGAGGTGAGGGAGTGGGGGGGGGGGAGACCCACCTAACAAATAAGAACAAATAAGAGGGTAATTTTTCAATTTGATGTAATATGATGTAGTTAGAAACCACTCTTCTGAAATGACAGTAACTGCGTAGAAAGAAAATCCAAGGTAGACCTGATGATTTTTTCAGACTATGTTGAGGCCACCTCCAAAATCTGGCTCTTTACTAAAAGACACCTATGCAAGTTCTTTCTCTTCTAGTCCTCAGCACGGTGACCAGCTCCGCTTTTTGCCACCACTCCAATACTAACCTAGTAAATCCTATGTATGACTAATCTCTATTAACCTCGATCTGCTAGATGATTTCTTACTTGTATACATAAAAATGACCACCTGGTTTAAAAAAAAAAAAAAACCTGAATTTACTTGACTCTAGCTTTTGAACTTTTTTCAAACTCATCACATAATTACATTAGTGTTCATCAGAAACTGTTTAATCTGGAAATAAACTTTACCAGGAAGTTTGTTAATTTTCTTTAAGTATTCTGGAAAAGCATAGAAGGTTTCAAATCAATATAAAGCATATTTATGATTTGGATTTTAACCAGTGTAAAGCATGTATCTGGCTATTAAGTCTCATGACCACAATCTATTCATGTGTGCTATATGAAAGATTCATAAAAGGGATAATTTAAGCATTTTTCTCTAATCCTGACCACAGTTCCACAAGGTAAGTACATTGCTCTTAATTTACCAGTGACGAAATGGAGGCTGAGTTGGATGGAGCTTGCCCAAGGTCATACTAGTAAGTAGGCAGAGCCCAAATTGAATGAAATCTAGGCCTTTCCAGCTCCTCAGCTATGTTCTTCAGAGCCTACTGGACTGCCAGCATGAGGGACAGTCAGTCAATTCTCCTTAACAATGACTTATTAGAACCAGTGAGTCCGTGCTCAGAGAAGTTCTCCACTAAAATATGTTTGAAAGAGCCTGAGAGAGTTGGCCCAAAGGGGCCTTCAGCATTTAGGGAAAAGCTCAAAACCAGGCAGGCATCATGTGGGACTATTTCCTAAGATGTCATTCTTTAACTGTTTGGGCATAAGAAACACAAGAAAATTCTAACAGCCAAATAACACTTGTTGAATATGTAAGCCCACCTTTGCTTTCTTCCTCTTTGCCATCTAACAAGATACTAAAAGAAAAGGTACCAAGTAAAAATATATATAATTTAAAACAGACGTCAGCAACTAGCAGCCTGTGACCTAAAATCAAGCCAGTGGTTTTGTTTCCCCTACACAAAGATTTTATTTTTTCTAATTAGTTTCAAAGCCTTAAAACAGGATATTTTCCCATAAATTTCCAGATTTCTGGCTCCTCTTAAGAATTTAGGAAATCTGGAGGCAAAAATATACAATGGGAAAAAGACAGTCTCTTTAATGAGCGGTGCTGGGAAAACTGGACAGCTACATGCAAAAGAATGCAACCGCACCACTTTCTAACATCATACACAAAAATAAACTCAAAATGAATTAAAGATCTAAATGTGAGACCTGAAACCATAAAAATCCTAGAAGAGAACAGAGACAGTAATTTCTCTGACACTGGCCCTAGCATCATATATGTATTTCTAAATACGTCTCCCGAGGCAGGGCAAACAAAAGCAAAACCAAATTATTGGGACTACACCAAAATAAAAAGGTTTTGCACAGTGAAGGAAACAGTCAACAAAACAAAAAGGCAGTCTACTGAATGGGAGAAGATATTTGAAAAGGATATATCCAACAGGGGTTAATAACCAAAATATATAAAGAGCTTCTACAACTCAGCACCAAAAAACAGACAACACAATTAAAAAATGAGCACAGGACATGACTAGACAATTTCCCAAAGAAGACATCCAGATGGCCAACACACACACGAAAACATGCTCACCATCACTCATCATCAAGGAAATGCAAATCAAAACCACCATGAGATATCACCTCATACCTATCTGAGTGGCTAAAATCAAGAAGACAAGAAATTGCAAGCTGGCAAGGATGTGGAAAAAAATGAACACTTGTATACCGTTGGTGGGAATACAAATGGTACAACCACTGTGGAAAACAGTGTGGAGGTTCCTCAAAAAATTAAAATAGAAATACTATATGATCCAATAATTCTACCACTGAGTATTTACCCAAAGAAAATGAAAACACTAATTCAAAAAGCTATATACAGCCCTATGTTCACTGCAGCATTATTTACAGTAACCAAGATACAGAAGCAACCTAAGTGTCCATTGATAGACGAATGGATAAATAAGATGTGGTATGTACATACACACACACACACACACACACACACATGCATGTACACAGTGCAATATTATACCGCCATAAAAAAGGATGAGATCTGCCATTTGCAACAACATAGATAAAACCAGAAGTATTACACTAAATGAAATAAGTCAGACTGAGAAGTATAAATACCATATGAATTCACTCACATGTGGAATATAAAAACAAAACATAACGTATGAATAGCCAAACAAATAAAAAACAGAATCAGACCTATAAATACAGAGAATAGACTGATGGTTGCCAGAGGGGAGGGGAAATGGACAAAATGGGTGAAGGGGAGTGGGAGACACAGGCTTGCAGTTATGGGATGAGTAAGTCATAAAGATAAAAGGCACAGCATAGGGAATATAGTCAATAATATTGTAATAGTGTATGGTGACAGATAGCAGCTACACTTATGGTGAGCATAGCATAACTTACAGAGAATCACTATGTGTACAACCAAAATTAATATAATATTGTACATCAACTATACTCAGAAACTTTTTTTAAAGTATTTGGGAGACCTCTCTTCCCCATATCCATATCCCAGCAATTGGCTGGAGCAGAATGCATTTCATTCAAGTTTATTTTTTTTATTCTTTAAAGTTTATTTATTTATTTATTTATTTATAGAAAAAGAGAGAACCCATGCATGTGCATGAGCAGAGAGGGATCAGAGAGAGAGAGAGAGAGAGAGAGAATCCCAAGCAGGCTCCTCACTGTCAGCACAGAGCCCAATGTGGGACTGAATCCTAAGAACTGGGAGACCATGACCTGAGCCAAAATCAAGAGTCGGATGTTTAACCGACTGAGCCACCCAAGCACCCCTCATTCAAGTTTAGAGAAGCCACTTTCTCTCCGGCTCACCATGACCCCCTCCCTCCATCCCCTTCTCAAAATGTTCAGTTATGTTACTCACTTGTGCCCTATATGGATTTCTGTGTGTGAGCGCTTGTCTGAAGCATTTATAGGATCCTTAGACAAGTGATCCAGTCTCAACTTGGCATAGGCTCTTTGCCCGGCCGCTCTTGCATCAGCACCAAGGGCTCTCCATGATGTTGGGGAAATCTCACGAAAGAGAAAGAAGTAGGTTATGTCAGGGAAGTAAAATCTGGCTTTGTGTAATTCATTTTTCTTTACAAACAAGCTGCCATTACTCTCTCCCTCCCAATTTTCTAGTGCAGAGGCTGAAACTAAGAAGGTTGGTTGGATTCCAGAGCAGCAAAGGATTTCTCCACAGGCACCATCTTTCCCAGTAGGAGCAGCAGGCTGGTAAAGTAACCTGCCAATTCTCAGTGCCTCTCCGGAGTCCCTCAGAGAGGCCCTGCGGGTAAAATAAGCAACAAAAGGGGAGATACCCTGTTCAGAAAGAGATTCCCTGGTTGTGTCCCTCCCCTTTTCTCCATTCCCATCAGTAAAGCCCCCCACGACTTTCCCCGCTCATCCAGAGTTTTGAAAGTGAGCAAACACTCAGAAACAATTAGCAGGTGATTTCAAGTCATTACCTGCCTGCCACGCTAATTACTAGCCATTACCTGCCAGCAGCACGCGGTTTTGTACAGTTTGTGAGACACAGGAAAGGTCTACTTAACCAGAAGGATCGTTTTTCTCGTACTAAACGCCAGCATTGGCAGCCCCAGCCCCGGTGCCTACCAGTGTTACGTACTGATCAGCTGGCGCTCATTCTGTAAGGATTATCCTCGAAGACGTGCACACCCGCATCTTGCATGGAAAAGGCCAGAGGGACATCTATAGTCCCTGTTCGCTTCAAATTTCACATCGTTATATACTAAGGGGGGAAAACCCCGCAAATCCCCATTTTGCAGTTTCCCTACTAAAACGACTCTGGAAACATAGAAAATACAGAGTGAACACAACTCTGTCACTTTAAAAGTGCATTTCCTAATAAATCTGGTTTTAGATTGCCATCTCTTATTACCCATCAATAAGATAAACCTTCCACTGCAATCCTAATTTCCACTTGCAGAATGGGTATTGCTAATGTCTGTAAATTATGCACGTCTCTATTAAATGAAGGTCCATCAAAAATTGTCATTTCTAATCCATACTGTATATAAATTGTGACACAATGGATAATTAAAATTTTTAATGCTTTTCAGTTACTTTTTAAATTGTAAAGAGCCCCGTTCTACTGCTTTCCTTTTAAGTTTAATTTTATGTTATTGTGCGCCAGCCAGTCTCAGCATAACAAACATGGGAATTTATAGCTTTTAATTCACATAATTAAAGCCCCATTCTTTTACTCTTCCGTGTCCTGGCAATGAACACAAGACATACCAGGTATGTATTTTGTATTATGTATTTTGCCTGAACTTTGAGGATAATTTGCACGATTTTCCAAAGTGACACTTCCTTTTTATTCAGCAGCTTGAACATAAAGACAGAACACTCTTCTGACTGCAAATCTCGCAATTATACCAAGTTATGCTTTGACACTGTTACCACAGGCAAGTGGCCAAAGAGCATCCACAGTCAAAATATCTAAGCAAGTTAACAAGCTCCCTTTACTCTCTACAGAGCGGGAGAAGAAAGGGAATCCAACCCCTGAGAGATGTTAAAATGAAGGAGAAAAAAGCTGTTGGTGTTTGTTAAAGAAAATGGTGTCAGTGTCTTGGGCTGATCAAGGTGTCGAATCTGAGGCCCTGACAGATGCCCAGGCCTACATTTGACAGGAAGCCTTTTTCCAGGTCAGATCTGCTTTGATGATCTCAACTAATGAATGACTCGGGTCTACAAGCCCACGCGTTGGAGCTACACCTTGCTTTCATGTTTGGTCGTACTGGTCTGCCCTCCCTCTCACCTCCCTTTCCCTCATCCCTTGTAAGAGTGCATTTTGCCTCCTCTTTTTTCAGTTCCATTTTATAAAATATCACCACATTTACCACACGGAAGACATCGAAACTAATTAAGTAAACTCCAAAGAACTATTACAAATCATTTTGCTTCAGCCAGAGATACTGGATTTAATTAGGTGAATCCGTGTTGATGGGGTACAAAAACAAAAGCTATCTCCTGTTTGAAAAGGTTCAGGCCCTATAGAGACCCAGTGTTCCCACTATGACACAAATAATAATTGAGCACTTCTTAAAAAAAAAAAAAAAAGGCAGGCATGAAAAGAGTTTTCTGTTGGAGACAAAAGCTTTCAACTAAGGTTTGTTTTCTCTTTTTGCCAGGTGATTTAAAAAAAAAAAAACACCATCTACAAAGAAATAGCTAAAACCTACATTGATATCATCCCCATGACACGGAATATAAAGTGGTTCTAACAAGCATCATTTTTGCAAGTGATTAATCAAAATCTATTTAGCCGGTCATCTTCAATAATTATCAACAGACTTGCTTAAGAGCACAATGAAAATAGTTCATGTTCCCCAGGTTACCTCTCCATCAGATAACAACTTTTCTTCAACATATAAAACAAAAAGCTCAAGTTTAAAGGCAATATAACTGTTAAAAAATGCAAATTTTAGTGTGATAATTTGTTATAGAACAGGGGAAGAGAAACTGTAGATATTACATGGCTCCACTTTGAGCACAGTCTCGTGGACTGACATGAACCCTATTTCCATCGTTAACTTGGGAACGTGTTCTTTTGATATATTGGCAGTAAATAATATAAGATGGGGTAATTATTTTTGAATCCATCTTTATCATGAATTAGTTGCCAATCTCTGATATACAGACACATTGGATCTTAAAAGAAGATGGTATTCTTTCCCAACAGTTTACCTCTATTAAAATATTTATTAGATGAGATGTTGAAAATGTGATGCCATTTGTTAAATTCTTACACCACAGACTTAACCGTGGTGTAACATCGTCAAACTTCTTAGGACGATGAAAAGTTGTCATTATAGCCTTGACTCTTTCTCTTACACACATGCACACAGAAACATACACGTAGAGGTTACGAAGGAAAACAAATACATGTTGGTTTCCATATGATAAACAGTAGATCGCTTTTGATTCTAACTGGTATTTACGGTTTGAAGCAGTTCTGAATAATGGCTTTTTTCTATGCCGTTGTTAAACGATTTCCCTGGAATTTCCATCCAACAAACGCACATAACTTCCTATGGCAGAATAGCCTCAAAGCAAGCCTGAAACAGTCGTGCAAGTTACCAAAAAGGCCAATGCAATATTTCCCGAGTTTAAGCACACCTCCAAATTCCTTTCTTCAGCTCCTAAAATGTTGAAAGGAAAATAATTTCCTACGTTGGCATTTAAATGGTATCGTTCCATGTGAAAAGAGTTACTAAGACATTTGTTGGAAGTCAACAAAAATAATTTGGACATATTTTGGACTTATTTTATCTGACTCCTCGACATTTAATTTGGTGTGAAAAACGGCAACGGTCGAAAACAGATGTTAAGGGGCCAAGTATACAGCAGAGGTCAAAACAAACATAAAACACCGCTTCCATTTCTAAAAGAGGGGGGAAAAATGATTCCTCCAGCAACAGGTTCTACGTTCAACCTGCTTTTTTATTGTTCTGCTTGGGATATCTGTAGACTGCACAACGCAGCGCTGTCTGCTGTACAGCAATACCTCTCAGCACTGGTAATTTAAGACTTTCTTCTCTGTAATACACTGAACCATCATAACCTGTCTCTTCCCATTTAGTTTAACCTACAACCACCACATACTGATTTGGCTGTGTGTGGCTTTTTCTATTGCCATTTATTACTCTGCTCGACTCCTGAAATTCTGTTTGCAATTTAAGGCCACAAATTAGAAGCGTAAGTCATCTGTTTCCTATAATCCCCCTGTCAGGACTGGAATCACATTTGGAGCTCAGCACTGAGTCTGGGCCTGGGCCCTTACAGACTTTCTGATTGGCTGGCCTCTCTAAAAGCTGCAGTGGACTAAATAAAATGCTCTGGAAAATAGAGCTTTTTACCCTCCCCTCCCCAAGAAAAAGGATGAAAGAAAAGAAATCGAGTTGCGAATATTTTTCTTCTCCCTTACGTAATTCTCAAGTCAATTGTTACAATGGTAGGTTGTTGGTTTGTTGGGGGGTTTTTCCCCAGTAAATAGCACAGCTGAATATTATTCTTTAAGGACAAAATGCTAAGCATTAAAGATTCCATGTGAAAGAAAAGTGGAATCCTGCTTCAACCAGCTACGTATTTTTGCCACACACGGAAGATCTTTTATAAGTCCTGCCATGTTTCCTACAAAACACATTTTTTATATTGCAGATGTACTAATTAGCTGGGTATTTTTTAATAGTGTCATAGATCTTTTGCTAAACTAAAAATCTGTGAAATCCTAATCTACTCATTCTACCACACTTTGCCTTTTAAAGTATTTTGTCAAATTTCACTTACTTACTATCCCTGGATTTTATGGAAACTTTTTCAAGATATCAAATACGAAATTAGTTTATCCTTTGAAAACACAGTTGTCCTTTAAATAACATAAGTATTTCAAAAATTTGGGAATATGACTTTCTTCTTTCCTTTTTTTCCTCAGTTCTTTTTAACAGATTTCCAACTCTCCCTGCTGTGGCTTTAGACTCTTTCAGCATTTCGGATTTTGAAATATTTCCATTTTCTTTCTGTCCACTTGCAGTGCGCAACATATCAGATTATGTATTAAAGACAGCAAGATACAAAATACAAATGGAAAGAAATACCAAATCGCAACATCTAAAACCATACTCCGAGTTCTCAGTGCAATTGTGCACTGCCACTGGGCTTTAAAAAATCATTAGTTAACAGGAATAAAATCCAGCAGCCTGACTCATGTATATTAATATACTTGTAGTAGCTATACCTGGGCCAAAAGGTTGGAAATAAATGGATCAATATTAGATGAATGCCCCCAAAAGCAGAGTTTGTATTTCAGCAGAGAACAGAATTCAACTGGGAAAATTATATATGTGGTGCATGCTAAATTTCGGCCAAAAATAAAAATTAAGGAAAATAATAATAATAATAATAATAAATGATTTTAAGAAAAACAAAAGAATTTAAAGAGAAACAAAAGAATTAGAATATTAAATCATTTTAAAGGTATGTGATTATTTACAGAACCACTTCTGGAAATGTTTTGTGCTCCTGTAACTTAAATTTGGTTTCTTTTTTTTTTTTAACATCAATTTTTGCAGGCTGGTAGTCTATAGCATGGCCCGTGATGTCTGGTAATTTAAAAGAAACAAAGGAGGAAAACTCGCCAAGACGTTGAGGTTTAAAAAAAAAAATAGCTACTGTACATGCGCACTCTATTTTCTAGTTTTTTTTTTCAACTATACTTTCTGTGTTGCAGATTTATTTAATAAACAAATGCATCTTCTGGGCCCATAATACACAAATGCATGCTACTGTTAATTCATTTACAGAATGCGCCGTGATGGCCCCTGAGCAAAAGAGCAATCTTGTTATAATGAATGTGTACTATTCTTAATAAGCACACTGTAGCAACGACCCACACTGCACACAAAAGCACACCCAAACCATTTGGTTTGTTCCCAGAGCTCGGACACCAGCACCACTATTAAATAGCTGTGCGCTGGGAGAGCAATCCAGTATTGGCATGCAAATGAGCGCACGAAGAGGCCAGATGCTGCTCTTTAGAAAGGAAAAGTGCCTCAGCTCAAATTTGGTGGTGGTGGGGAAGAGAACCTGTGAAAGTTGCAAGGGCAGGGCAGTTAGGAGATTGTGCTCTATCCTATTTCTGACGAGGTGGGGGGAGCCGCCGGTGGGATAAACCTAGGACAGATGAACTGAAAAGAACTTTCTGCAAACACGGGAGCATTCATGCACTCGTTTTTCCATGGGTCCCCTAGAGATTGCCCACCACATTTTTGGTTTTCTATTTTTGTTTTGTTTCTTTGGGTTTTTTTTTTTTTTTATGTCTTCCTCTCATGTCCAGAATGATGACTCTTGTATTGAAAACTTGAGACGCTTCATCTCTGCTTTTTTAAGTCGACAGTATCATTATTCATGAGAGTTCAATGATTCTTGGAAGTTTTATCATTTCAAATAAAATATGAGGTTACTGAAAAGAACGTGAACAATTTTTCTCCACATTGGCTCATCATAGAGTTTGGTGAGCTTT
This sequence comes from Panthera uncia, assembly GCF_023721935.1. Classification (NCBI taxonomy): domain Eukaryota; kingdom Metazoa; phylum Chordata; class Mammalia; order Carnivora; family Felidae; genus Panthera; species Panthera uncia. Next base: position 84,582,681 of record NW_026057584.1, read on the forward strand.
CATAATTTGTAGTGGGCATATGACCCATTAGTGGCTGTCATTACCTTATCATAACATTTGACTGCCTTGAGGATAGAGTAGGAAGGAAGCCAGTACTCAAGAGACTGAAACTGGCCTTCCAACAACTTTGGTAGACTGTGTTCCAACCAGAATCAGGACATTGTTTTGCCTGTTGGCTCATTTTTCATTTTCTCTTCTTCTCAGTGTTTCAGGAGTCATTGATTCATCTGACTTCTTAAAGACAGTAGGAGATGATAAGGATTGAAGTCATGGGCATGTGTTTTGAGAAAAGGACTAAGGAAAAAGCAGCAGAAACACCCATACATAGTAAAATTCACAAGGGTAGATAAAAGGACTCCTGTGACACTGCTAATTAAAATACACAGGTGTAATATGCCTCCTTTCTAACAATGGCACTTGGGGACAGGAGCTTGCTCTACCCTCATTATTAATCACGTAATAATAGCGTTCACCATGTAATTCCAGTAAACATGTCTTGAATACCTACTATAGGCTGGATGCCGCACAAGGCTCTAAGAAGAGCTGTATGTCATGGGAGATAAAATGGTACCAGGTAGTGGCCAAATCTACACATTAAACCTCCTGATTGTGGGTGATTAATTATAACTCCACAATAAACAAATCTTCCATGCAGAAATACTGACTTTAGTAAAAATAAAAATGGGTGTAAAAATAGCCAGTGAGATTATGTCGATTTTTTTCTTAGTTGATTATAACAGTCTCTAAATTTCTGAGCGGCCCTTTCCTGTTAGTCAAGTGGTCCGTAAAATTCACCCAAACCTTAATAAATATGTACTGAGCACTCTATCAGTTTCCTAAGGCTGCCTAGGTAACAAAGTATCACAAATCGAGTGGCTTAAAACAACGGAAATGTATTCTCTCATAGTTCTGGAGGCTAGACATCCAAAATTGATGTGTTGGCGGGGCCACACTCCCTCGGAAACCTCTAAAGGAGGATGCCTCTTGGTCTCTTCCAGCTCCCGATAGCCCCAGGTGTTCCTTGGCATTTGGCCACACAACTTCCATCTCTGTTTCTGTCTTCACCTGGCTGTCTTCCCTCTATGTCCCTGTCTCTCTTCTCTCTTTTATAGACACCAGTCACATTGGATTAGGGCCCATCCTAATTCCGTATGATCTCATTTTATCCTGATTACATCTGCAAAGACCCTATTTCCAAATAAAGTAACCCTCAGAGGTACAGGGGATTAGGACTTTTACGTTGTTTAGCTGGGGGGCACAGTTTAACCCATCACAATCACTTACTAAGTACCAGGCACTTGCACATGGGAATTTTATCAGTGTATCATGGAAAAGTTCTATGAAATCTGTTGTGGAATTCACAACAAAAATGTTGTTGAAGACATTCCTACTTCATCCTAGAGAGCCATCTGTCTGCACCCTCAGGAGAATATGTTCTCAGGACTCCGCGTGAGGAATCATTGAGCTTCTTTCAATTGTCTTCGAAACACTTTAGATGCTATTAGTCTCCTAACTGTTCTTATTTCTCTCTTTGAATTGGCTGCTAGCAACTTCAGAATCAAATTTGGACCCACCACAAATAAGGATATAATAACCTCATGATTGTATTTTATATGGTGAACTTTACCCAGTTCTAGCTTATTTTTCTACTTTTTATTTTCTTGTGCCATTTACGTGGTTTTTATCTTGTCGGTGCGTTATTGGAAATGATACTTAGTGATTCATTTTGAAGCAAATTTATTACAAATAATTATTACAAATAAATGTTTTAATTAACTAGGATAAACCCAAGTGAATTTGATTTTCTCTAAAGCAAAAGTAACTTAAAACTGAAATATATATAAAAAAAACTGAAATATATATAAAGAAAATACATTCCAAATACTAACTTACCTGTTCTTAATGAGTGTGAATAAGCAAATATTAATGACATACGATAGAACATTTATAAGCTAGGCTGAATCCTCATGTAATATTAAAGTTTGAGGGAAACATTTGAAACAAAGTTTCTGGAAACTTCCGTGTGCCTATAATGAATGAAAAAGAGAAGACCGAGGGGCTAACGTGATCACTTGCTTTAGGTATCCAAAGGAAGGAAGAGACATTGTATTCTCAGAGTCCAGATTAGTATCAATAGCTATAGAATATCACAAGCCAGAGTGAGAAGAACTAATAATTCAAGATGATCAACATATGGAATGATTGCCCCATTCCCAACTCCCCATTATTAGAGGTGTTCAAGCTAAAGCATATCATCAGTCAGGGATCTGAAATAATGAACCTCAGCGTTGGTAAGAATTTGGCTTAAGGAACCATATTTCCTTCCATCTAAAGCCAAAGGTCGATGATTCTACAGTTTATTTTTAGTAAAAACATACTGCCATCATTTTATTATAATTAGAACCATTTAAGCAATTCCAAAATTTATAATGATTTCACATTTAGAAAAGGGTTGGATGTAGTCACCAGTCGTACACCCAAACTTCCTTTCTACAATCTAACTGAATAACACAGCCACAAGGCATAGAATTTGAATAAGCAGGCTATATATCATCTCACTAATTTTAAAAAGAAACAACTGAATTTTAGCAAGAAAAAACTGTTCAATGACATGCACCAAGTCTATAGCACAACCAGAATTATAAATTGCCAGTCCTGAGATTGCAGTAGAGATGTAGCCACACTACTTCCAAAGAATCAGAAAACCATGACAACCTTTACCCAACCACTCAACGCAAAACATATGTGACCTCTCCTTATGCAATAGCTAGACATCTAGTTTCCAAATCCAGTCACTGAAAGGCACAGGGTAACCTTGTGGCTGTTTGGCTGATGATTTTGAATGTGGCTCCAGGGTCTCATGACTTTCAGATCACATCCATGCACCTTGGCCATTGTCATAATTAAATGTTTCCCCTGCTCACACACCAGTGAGCCAAATTTCCGTTTGGCGGGATGATAGGACTTACCTGGGCATCTCCCCCATAAACATGTGCTGTTCTCTGCTTTGATTCCTGGGGTTTCTTTCAAATGCCTGCGCACTCAGTTTAGTAGATGAAATCAGTATTCCTTATTCCCTTTCCCTGATGGATAACAAACTACTGCCACAAAACCTGAGTGGTCCCTCCACGTTATTTCTGGCTTTCCCCGTGATATGCCGTGTAACTTTACCCAAGTCACTCGTTCCTTCTATGGGTAGGGTCCTTTAGTGGTAAACTGGAGGTGGTTAGTCTTACCAGATCGTATTCAGGAAACACTAAAGTCTGCACAGGAAAGTTCCTATAGACAAGGGAAAGCATTGTCATTACTGCTGTTGTTTTTGACTACTATAGTTGCAGAACTTGAAGATTTAAGGTCTCCTTGCAGATTTCACTGTGGCCTTCAGAATCTGAGATTTAATTTTAAAAGAATGAAATTTCCAGTCTGCTTCCCAGGGGTAACTGTGAGAACGTATGCTGACAGGCTGTTGTCTTCAGAGGCAAAATCCAGACACACTAAGACAATGCCACAGCTTGAACAGGGGTGACCCTTCCCCATTCATCTTAATGGAGTGTTAAACTTGAAGCCTAATTAGGTCCACTTAAATGCCAACATTATTATACTTTTCTCTGCTTATCTTCATACCAGAAACAATCAACTAATGCACTCATTTAATCTGAGTGCGTGCAACGATCACATCCAGACACCCTGTCATTTTGATAGCCTCCTTTGCAGTCATAAAAGTACAAGTTTTAAACTTGTACTTGGTTGTTTTTAATTATCCACATAATTAGATTACTTTCTATTACCTTGAAATTTTAGAGGTGAGATTGTATACCCATACATATGATGTTTGTAAGGCAGTGGGGCCTGATCACTATTCCCATAATGAGAAGCTAGTATCAAACTTGCTCCCAGGATAACAAACTGAGATGTGTTAAATGAAAGATCCCACTCCTGCCCTTCAGAGAAGGTTCACAGCTTCATGGTTTATCCTTTGTGTATGTGCCTGAGCTTTCTACATTCCCTTTCTGATTCATCATTGCTGCGTAGACTCTATTTTAATGTGTAACTCCTATAACAAACCTTGGAAGAAATGGAAAAAGAATTAAAAATACATACATAAATCCGCACTTGCCTGTTCTGTACCTAGGAGGCTCTCGATCTAGGCTCTCAATTCAAAGTCCTTGACTACCTTATAAAAGATCTCGTAAAAGTGTATTTATTTACTCACGGCTATAAGGAGATTAGTCTGTTTTTCTTTGATGGTCTCTGTGCCAAGATGGCATACAAGAAAATTTTTGCAAGTTCGTCATGCAGGCTTAGGGATAAAGACATCGGTGGGTGTCTTCAAAATAGGACAAATTTCTTATCACTCTGCCCACACACTCTCCCACCTAAAGCCATACGTCATGTACCCTAAGCATCTGAAGGTCAAAGAATATGAGGCTTGGAGGAATATTTCCCTCAGATGTCCATAATAGACGTTGCTAGTGTCCACCTTCGTTTCCCAACCACTCCTAGACCTATAGAAAACTATGTTTCTTAGCCCCTTTTGCAGCTGAGCGGGGCTGTGACTAATTCTGAACAGTGGATTGGGATGCAGAGGTCACTTTGAGGAGGAAACACTTAAGAGCCAATGCATAATCCCCAATGTTCTCTTTCCCTGCTTAGACAAACCTTAAAGCCCCACGTTGAGAGAAAAGTGTCATGGGATAGAAACAGCCCAGAATGCTTGGTTTCCACACAGAGGACCCCCCCGGAGAGATGCCTGGGCCAGCAGAAGGTTTGCATGACTGAAAATAATACTATTTTGGTTAACCGTTGGGATTTTAGTGTTGTTTGTTGCTACAATATTACCTAGCCTATCTGGTCCAAAACAATTTGTCAGAATTAATTTCCAAGCCAAATCTCACTAGATGCACTCCCATATATAACTGTCATTGCTACCTTTTTCTAGCTCCAAATACAAGAGAGTGAACAAATGAAGTTTCAAAAGTCACTCCAGTCCACTGATCTCCAACTTCCCTCCTCTTCTCATTGTTGATTCCCTTTTGTTTTATACTTTGATCTTGAAATAAGTGAATTAAATCACATCATATACTCTTTTCCACCAAGAAAGAAACTTGGGAGACAATGGTCCCTCACAATGCCCAGGGCATTTCCAAAAACAGAACATTGGCATTCAAAACCAAAGCTAGAGTCAAAGAGGGTTGGGGAAAAAAACCTTAGGTAAAACCCTGAAATTCAGGTTTGCATTATCCAAGTAAGCACCAGTATAAATGCCCACTAGCTAGCTGCAGAAATATGGCACTGTCCAAAGAGAGCCACTGGAGAGGATTGGAAAAACAGAAGTTATACAGAATCTGGGGCTTATGTTAATACAAATATCAAATTATATCTGAATTGAGCTAAGCAGTATTTCGATTGAGCCTTTCAGAGGGTACTTGCAAACAACTAAATATTTAAAACAATTGGGATGCCTGGGTGGCTCAGTCGGTTAAGTGTCCAACTTCAGTTCAGGTCATGATCTTACGGTTCATGAGTTTGACTCCCATGTCAGGCTCTGTAGTGACAGCTCAGAGCCTGGAACCTGCCTCAGATTCTATGTCTCCCTCTCTCTCTGGCCCTTCCCCATTTGCACTTGCTCTCTCTAAAATAAATAAACATTAAAAAAATTAAACTTATAAAACTATTGCTCTGAAAACTTTGAAGGCAAATAACTAATTTTTATTTAGACAGGAATGTGTTTGTTATATTTATGTTAAATCAGATCATGCGGTCTTTAATACTTTCTGACTTCAGAAGAAGTTTGTTTCCTACTCACAGACTCAGTCATGCAAACTCCCTAACTGATCCATGGATAGTAATAAGCTCCAGTGGGGACTGAAGAAGCAAAGCGAGTCTTAGAGAGCCTTAGTAAAGAAAGGGGTGAATGTTCAAGATGCAGATAAAGGGAAAATCTACTGCTAGCAAGAACTGGGCAAGCCGCATGGTTAGGAAGCCCTAACCTGTGAGTTAAATAACAGTGAGGATCTGCTTGGCCCCCACAGGAGATGGCCAGCCAGGAAGACCGTGTGCAAAGTGGAAGGCATACTTACATAGGAGTTCTTTGGGGCTGGGAAAGCAACTAGCTCTATGGCCTTAGGAAAGTTAGTCTTTCCTTCAGGTAGAATAAAAATACCTACCTCACAGGTTAGTATGTCAATGAAAATTTGGATGAGATTGTGCACATAAGAGTGCCTGAGTGGCTCACTTAGTTAAACATCGACTTGATTTTGACTCAGGTCATGATCTCATGGTTCATGAGTTCAAGCCCTACGTGGGACTCTGCTCTGACAGTACAGAGCCTGCTTCGGATTCTCTCTCCCCCTCTCTCTTTGCCCTCCCCTCCCTCAAAATAAATAAGTAAACATTTTTTTAAAAAGACTGTGCATGTAATATTCCTAATACACTGACTATATATAGTGAGTTTTCAGTTAAGGCTAATGAACTCTTATTAGATTGCATGTTATCTAATTTTTTTATTTTTTAAAAAACTTTTTATGAAGTGGGGAGGGGCAGAGGGAGAGAAACAGAGAATCTCAAGCAGGCTCCACCCCCGAGAGTAGCCCAACGAGGTGCTCCATTTCACGACCGTGAGATTGTGACCTGAGCCAAAACCGAGAGTTAGACACTTAACCAACTGAGCCACCCAGGTGCCCCATGTATTTTCAATTTTTTTTATTGAGGTATAACTGACATATATATATTTAACTTACAGTAATAAAACCATAGGTACATAGCCAATAATAATAGTATTATAGATGAGTTCCTTCAATAATTGTGTTTCTCTGAGTGAAAAGGGAGACACAATTCTGACATGTCTTCCTCTGATCTCAATACCCAAGTGGCTCTCATAGTGTGAACATTCCCCAGGGACATGTGAGTGATATAATGGGATTTGGGGGAAATTTTCACCATTTGGAAATTTATCCCTAAACACTGTACAATGTTCAACTCTGCTGTAGTAAGGAGTCCTTGTACTGCAATGTGTGAAGGATGACTCACAGTTTGCTAAGCATAATTTTTATTTGTTCCCTCCCCCACCATGCAAAACAACATGATGTTGCAAAGAATATAGCACTGGGATCAGCAGAACTGACCAAATTTTCAAATTTGATCACCATTCAAATTTTAGCTTCGCCATTAACTAGTTCTGACACAAAAGCCAAGTCTTGAACCTCTTCGAGCTCCCACTTCCCCATGGATAAAAGTGGGAAAACCTCAAAGGAATGTAGTGAGGATTAAATCAAATAACACATGCAATGTGTCTAGCATGATACAAGCAAAAATATGAACTCTCTTCCCAGCCCCATAAATCCCAGAAATTCTAATACAGAGTTCTCAGAGCATTGTCCTATTCGTGTGCATCTCTCTCACTAGATCAGGAGTTTCCTGAAGGCGGTAGCTAGGATGTTGCGTACTTGTACTCCACACATCTAGAAGGACAGAGTTAGGAGTTCCGCTATAGTAGAAAGAGAAACAAAGAGTGATTATTGGTTTCTGAGCACAAGTGAAATAAACACAACTGTATTATCTCCCAGAAGCTTGAAAACACCCTTCATAAACACTGTCTCTACTCACCTACCTCAACTTCTCTCCTCTGTGTATCCCAAAGGCATCCATTCCTACCATGCTGATCCTGCTTTGGCCAAAGTCCCCACTGACCTCCATGTTCTCTGTGTTCTCTCCCTCAACCTCTCAGCATTATTTGGCACAGTTGACTGCCTTTCGTTGAAACGCTTTTTTCTCTTGGCTTCCATGACACCATGCTCTCATGGCTTTACTCTGTTCAGTCTCCTTTTCTGTCTCTTCCTCTTAAAAAAAATTTAGGGTTCTAAACTTTGTAGTGGTCAGCTCCTTCCTGACCCTCTTCTCCATCTACACGCTCTCACCGGTGAGCTCGCCCATTCGCTTATTGGATAGTGAGCACCACCCAAATGCTAACGGATCCCACATCTTTATTTCTAGCCCTGATCATTTCCCAGAAATCCAAATTATATAATCAACTGTTTCTTGAGGTCTTCACTTATATGCCAAATAAATCTTTCAAAACTCACACACATAAAAGAGAAAGTGTGGTTCCTTTTTCCCCTTTCCAATTGACTCCTGCCCTAGAAACCTCCATCTTGGTAAGTAGCACTATTCTCCCTGGACATTGAAACAATTCTCAAACTTTAATATGTATATGAATCACCTGGAGGTCTTCTAATTCTGTAGGTCTCTGTTATAACATATGATTCTGCATTTATAATAAGTTACAAATGATGTGATGCTGCTAGTCCTCAAATCACATTACTGAATAGCAAGGACCTTCGAGGTAACTCTTAGTGCCTCTGTTTCCCTAGTGAACATTCCCCACACATGTTCTATCAGTAATGCTTCATCAACCAAATTTCTTCAGAATCTGATTATTTTCCAACTCACAGCACCTAGTCAGTACCACCATCATCTGTCTCCTGGACTATGGACATAGATTCCCAACCATTCCCCTGTTTCCACTTGGTCCCCTGCTCTGTAGGATGTTGTGTCCACTGCAGCCTTAAAATACCAATCACATCAGATCACAACTAGCCAAAGTTTTGCTTTTTTTTTTTTTCTATCACACCTACAATCAAATCCCATCAATGACTTTAGAGTAGCCCCTCCCTGTCCTTCACTTTCATTTGGCATCACTCACGCTATGTCCCAGGAAGATCCAGCCGCAGTGATCTTTCACTCTTTAAATTTACCAAGCTCACTCCCACCTTGAGGTTTTTACACTAACTGTACTAGCACTGCACTGCTTGAAAGACTCTTTGCCCTTGACCTTTCACAGGGTTGGCTCCTTCTTGTCATTCAGATCACAGCTTAAGTGTCATCCAGAGTGACCTGCCCAAACATCCAATCCAAAATAGCCACTCTGTAACCTGTCTCTTGATATCAAATCACTGTTTTATTTCTCTGCACTTTATTTATGCTATGTGATATTTTTCTGTATTATTTATTTGTTCATGTTCTGTCTCTGTTCCCTCTTCCCTCCCTCAATCTAAATCCATGCTCATTCTCTCGCTCTCTCTTCCTCTCTCCAACTCCCCCCACCTGCACTAAGAGGTAAGCCCCACAAAAGCAGAAACTATGTCTACCTTGTTACCAGTCAACCACCACTTGATGTATGATTGCATGAGTAAATAAATGATTGAATGAAAAGTTCTGGAGTCTATTGCAGAGTGAGAGGGGATATGTGCCTGCCTGGTGTCTGGGCTTTCCACTTTGTCCTGCAGGATCCTTCTTTTTTTTTTTTTTTAATTTTTTTTTTTAACGTTTATTTATTTTTAAGACAGAGAGAGACAGAGCATGAACGGGGGAGGGGCGGAGAGAGAGGGAGACACAGAATCAGAAGCAGGCTCCAGGCTCTGAGCCATCAGCCCAGAGCCCGACGCGGGGCTCGAACTCACGGACCGCGAGATCGTGACCTGAGCAGAAGTCGGACGCTTAACCGACTGAGCCACCCAGGCGCCCCTGCAGGATCCTTCTTAATTTCTTCTCTGAGTCCACTCAATTCCACATGGTATACTTAAAAGTGAAGATAATCATCTGGGTGGGGGGTTAGGCTGTCATCATTTTTGTCATCAAAGGACCTTGGGTTTCATAGTCTCTACCACAAACACTAGAATTCAGCTCATTCGAAAATGAGCCAGCTAGATTCTCAACTAAAAACAGCATTCCCTCTGAGCATGGACTTCATTTCCATGACTCTCCACTGGTCACTTTCAAAAGCTATACTTAACTCCACACCCATTTATTATTTGAGGGTGGCAGGGGTTGGAGGTTGGAATGGAGCTTACTCATAGTGATTTGAAGACGTAGTTTGATAGGATTATTATAACATACATGCGTGGAAACAAGGCCGTTCTGATGGGTCACAAAGTGTGGTCCTCTAGCCGGTGGTATCTATATTACCTGGGAACCTGTTAAAAATGTAAATTCTCAGGCTCCGCCCCTGACCTGCTGAACAGAAACTCTGGGAATAGGGCCAAGCAATCTGTTTTAAAGGTTCACTAGATGATTCTGTCACATGCTAAAATTTGACAGCTACCAACTTAAACCATTCACATATTCCACCATGATCTTCCATTGCTCAGGAAAGTTGGTGATCTCAAAAATACTTTGTCTACCCCAGCCTTGCAGCTCACTGCGCCAGGCACATGTTCTCCTGTGCTCCCCATAGCCATGCCTCACAAAACTGACGAAATCAAGGACCTTCTGCTCAAAGCCAGAAGAAGCGATGCCAACACTGTCAAGGTCAAGAAAAATAAGGATAATGTGAAGTCTAAAGTTCGATGCAGCAGATACTTTCATATCTTGGTCATCACAGCCAAAGAAAGGGCAGTGAAACTGAAGCAGCCTCTGCCCCCCAGGTTGGCAATAAAGGAGCTAAAATGACCCTGGCACTGATTTCACTGTATTAAAACTTTAAAAATCTATTTAAAAAAAAGAATACTTAGTCTAGGCATTATATAATATCCAAAAGGGTGACTCAGACCTGCCCAAGTTGAGTATTAGCAAGCAGATACTCTGGAATGCTTGACTGACCTAAGTTTATCCAAGAAATGGGACTCAACTAAGCTTCTTCACTCAGTTTCCTTTTACCTTTCTTGTCACTCTGTTTTTCCCTCCAATGCAGCTTGATACCACTCCAGCGAGACCGCTGGTTCCCGATATCCAAGAAAAGAACTAACACCTGACTCTTAAACTAACTGGGTTTTAAACTGCTGGGTAGTAGTCCTGCAAACACACACACGCACACATGCACACATGCGCACACACACACACACACACACACACACAGCATCTATTAAGTTGCTGAAAGAAATTCCAAGTGCGCAGTCATATCTGAACTATATGTCTGTCACCCAGTTGTTCAATGAACCAAATCTCAGCAACCTCAACATGTATTCAGTTCAGGCAGACTTGATATTCTTAGTATCACAACCACAGCATCTACCTGCTTTCAGTTTTGATCCTAGAAATATTTCTGTGTCAGCCATCATCAGTTTCAAGATGAGAACTTACATAAGTTAGTGGTGAGTGAATTAGTTTAAAAAAAAAAGCTAGTACTTGTGCGCATTGATTCCCACTGTTGGTGGCTTATTTCCATGGAATCACTGTGGATCCATGTTTTATTAAAACAAAAGCAGATATTGTAGGTTGCTTTGTAGGTCGTGATTTGCTTGAATTGCTCTAGTCACATGTAGAGACAAAGCCCTTTTCTCTACTACCCACCCCCAGTTTATTTGTTGATTCCTATTAAATTTCTCAGTTGTCAAAAAGAGAAGACACCAGCATTATGACTAGAATCATAAATTAAGGGTGATGTTATCACAGAAGTTTGAGATGAAGAAGGTAGAGGACTCCAGGAAATTTGAATAAGCAGTTTGGTCACCACTTGGTTATATATGGCGATTGAACAACTAAGAAAAATGATAGTGAAGAATGAGAACAATGTTGGAAAGGTGTTACTTAGATTACCCTAACATATTCTAGAATGTCATTCATTCTTACATGGATTTGGTCTTGTTATCAATCATACTATTTTCCCTATGTTGCAAAAAAATGAAACTCGCAGGAATACTGATCTCATTCTTCAATATCTATATTATGAACAGATTCTACTTTGCTTTAAATATTGCCATAATTGGAATACCATTTCACAATTACATCAGACTTGATTACTGAAGCATCTTCATATGCTTATAGTACATTGTTCATTTTAATAATTATTATGAACCTGTGAGGAGAATGGAATAAAGATTATCCTCCCCATTCAAAATGTCAACATCCGAAAGTCAGAGATGTTAAATTTCATCAAGACCGCATAACTAATCCATGTGGAGCTGAAGTGAATTCCAGTTCTAGCACTTTCTCTATTATATTATACACACTTGACTGCTATTTCTAGATATCCTACAGGGAGGTAGAAGAAATCTTTGTTCAATAATTTAATGTTGCTTTACTCCCTCCTGATTACAGACATTTTTAGCCATAATGACAAATGCTGTTTTAAAAACTATACTCACTGACTGATATGAGAAATCACCTTCTGAAGACACAGGCCCATCCCACACTTTGCAATGTTTCTTATCATGCTAATGTTAAATGTTGCGGGGGGCGACAGCAGGGACGATGGAGAAGAACATTCATCACATGAAGAAACAGCCCATATTGATTTTTCTTCCCACTGTAAGAGACAGGTAATACAATTTCATTGCCTATTCAATACGAAAATAGGACTTAATGGAGTTATGGTTTATGATTTGGCCATTGTGTCATGCTTCCCTTCCAACAATCTCTTCTCCATCTCAGACTCCATCCCATGACGCTAGGTAACCAGATAGCTAGATCTGCCTACTGAGGACCAAATGCCATAGGTTCTGCAGAACGTGAAACAGCATGTATCAAGGAAATAATGAGAGAGAGACCAGTCTCTACAAGATACTCACCTAACATGCCTGAAGAGCACTGGTTACATGCCCACAGGGGCTGTCCCTCAATAGCACAAAAGAAAAGGCCACACTGCCCCAGAAGATATGGCTAGCAATCTGAAGGTCATGGCAATTTGAGAATGTATTAGTAGTGACAGGGTTTCTTTCAGGAATGATGTAGACTCAAAAAAGAGAAGGCGTTAGGTTTGTTTTCCAGTTTTTGGCTTATTTCCATGAAACCGGTGCTAATGTTGTTGGGAAACAATTCTCTGTGGGTCTCTCATTTTCTGCCCATCTTGCCAGCAGAAGCACTGACTTCTTTTGTTCCTGATTATCTGCACCAGGATATTTGTGTAGTGAACACTCATGGAAGATAGAGACGATATCCCCGTCCCAAGTAATGGGCCAGCAAGCTGGTTTCTCAGTATACAACTTTCAGATTTTCTAAGTGCAGTATTTCTATCCTATAATACAACTTAGCTATACATGTGGGCATCACCTGGATCCCTTAGGGTCGCACAGTAAAAATGGAGGGTTTAGGGCACCAAATACGCTGATGTTTATACTGCTCCCTAAGGTGTGAATAATAAAATCCTTTGTATCTTATCTAAATCTCTCTTGCTGATTTGGCCTTGAAATGACCAGGTAAAAATAACAGAAGAGTTGCGGTCATTTACATTCAGTTTTTTCTAGGTGAGTTTGCTAAATTACAGATTTGTGGTGCTAGTCACACTTCCTTGCTAGAGATTAGTACTGGCTTTGACTGTTGATCTTTGGTATTATTGACCTAAAGAAGGAAAAAAAATAATGAGAAACTATTTATGGCAAAACTTTGGTTCAATACTAATATTCAGTAATTTATAGGTTTGCCTGTGTGGACAAATTATGTTAAAATAAATTTCAGTCAACAATAGCTAAATTATGGAAAGAGCCCAAATGTCCATGAACTGATGAATGGATAGACGATGTGAGATAGGTATGGAATATATGGTAATAGAATATTACTCAGCCAGCAAAACGAATAAAATCTTGCCATTTGCAACATGGTTGGAGCTAGAGAGTATTACGCTAAATGAAGTCAGTCTGAGAAAGACAAATACCATATGATTTCACTGATATGTGGAATTTAAGAAACAGAACAAATGAATATAGGGGAAAAAAGGAGAAGCAAATCAATAAACAGACTCTTAATTATAGAGAATAAGCTGATAGTTACCAGAGGGGAGGTGGGTGAGGGGGATGGGCTAAATAGATGATGGGCATTAAGGAGGGCACTTTTTGTGATGAGCACTGGGTGTTGTGTGTAAATGATGAATCACTGAATTCTACACCTGAAACTAATATTACACTGTATGTTAACTAGTTAGAATTTAAATAAAAAACTTGGAAAAAATAAATTTCATACATAAGTTACTCTCACAGACCTAGATCTCCTATAAAGTGTGTGTGTGTGTGTGTGTGTGTGTGTGCACGTACACACACACATGCACACGCACATGCACGGGCGCGCGCGCGCGCACACACACACGCACACACACATAGAAGTTCCCAAGGGATCTCTTTCTTTTGTACTCCATTACTTGTATGCCTACCACACTTTGCCATATTCTGTCTCTAACTTATAATTCTTGCCATCCTGACCATTTAGCTCCTCTAGCTTTCTTGATGCAGAAAGTACTTTTCACTGGTGTTGTTCTTTATCCCACAAGATAGAACAAGCCCCACCAGCATCCGCAATTCAAGAACCCACTGCTAGGGGCCAAGTTCCCTGAGGGGGATATCATACCATAGTGGTGACTGCTGCTTCTCACCCTGCACCCTAAGGGGCATAGTCCTTTCTGCAAGGTCTGTGGAGGAAGGGAAATGGGTCGTCCCCTATTGTGATACACTCCGTGTTAACTCAGTAGTACTTGGGCAGCAAAATTCTTTCTAGACATATTCAGAACCAAGTTTAAGCATGAACTGCCATGTAGGATCTTTCTTCTCATCTTCAGTGGTTCTTGGGTCAAGCTTCTCATGCATACAGCTTTCTGTTCTCTGTCAGGATCTGTTCTGTCTCACATATCTTGGACCCTCTTCACAAATACTTTCAGAGAGCCAATTTTCCAATGGACCAGACATGCCTAGACCCCTATTGGTGCTTGCCACAGGCATCTGCATGGCCCATTTCTTCACCTCCTTCAAGTTTGGCTCAAGAGTCATCTGATCAGGGAAACCTTTCCTAACTACCCATTTAAAAATGTTAACATCCACTCCCACCCAAGTTATCCCATTCTCTGCCTTATTTCACTTCGTCGCACTGATTACTTCCAAATGTACTATAAAATGGATTTCTTATGTTATTATTGTCTTCTCCTACAGAAGGACAAGTTCCAAAAGGGCAAGAGTTTTTATCTCTTTAGCTCACTGATATGCTTAGAATGGGGCCCAGCACCCAGTTGGTCCTCAATAAATATTTAAAGAATGAATGACTGAATCCTAGACTCGGGCCACATGTGTGATGTTCTCCTCTCACATAAATTCCACTGGCCACATTTCCACTAAACCTGACATCCAGTAAACATATTTTGGCCGAAAAGCTAGTTTTGGATAATGATGCAAAGGAGACATGCCCCACATGAAGGACCAAGCAGTTGGGCAAATTATGCTCCAGTCTCTTCTCCTCATTATCTTTCCCCTTTGAAATGAGGGCAGAAAACACAAGAACTTTTTGCCTGCCTCTTGTGTTCCTTGTAATGATTAGCCATTGTTAAGTCCATATAGTTCTTATAGCCAATAATACAACTCTCTTAATCCCTTTCTTTTTCTGTTGCCACTTAAAATTCCTTCAGAAATGAATTATAACTATTGAAACTTTAATGTAATTCAAGATATGCAGTCAAACGTCATAATGAGCTAGGACAGATTTTTGTCTGTGTGTTAACCATGGGGGAAATTAGTGAGAATTTGCCCATTTATTATAGATCAAAATGAAAAAGAAAGTCTTGATTTGGGCTTCACAAATCTATAAGGCAATACTGATGGGCCAGTAAATTGCTACAAGTTTTCAGAAAAGCATTTAGAATACCTCAAGTTCTTTTAAAATATTTATATATTTTAGTGTATTCATTACACTTTTAAATATACAGGTAGAAGGATATTCTTGGAAATGTTATTTATAATGAATAAAAAGTGCAAACAACCTAAATATTTGATAATAGGGGAATATTTAAATAAGTCACATTCTTATTCTATATAATAGAATATTAGTCTCTTAAATTGTGATTTTTTAAAGCTCATCTAACAAAATTTCTCACAAGAGAACACTGAAATCTAAAAGCTAGACACACATTATACGGACCACTTTTCCAATGATAAAAAACATATCCATAGAAAAAAATAGAATGGAATTTGCCAATATGTTATTGGTGATTATTTCGGTCTTCATCCATTTGGGCTGCTGTAACAAAATGCCACAGACTGGGTGGCATATAAATAGTAGACATTTGTCCCAGTTCTGGAGAAGTTCAGGTGAGGGACCACCTCTAGGTTGTAGACTTCCTCACAGGGTACAAGGGGTGAGGGAGCTCTGCGGGGTCTCTATTATGAGGGCACTAATCCCATCCCTGAGGGCTCTGCTCTCATGACGTGATCACCTCCCCAAACCCTACCTCCTAATACCCTCACACTGGGAGTTAGGATTTCAGTATATAAATTGTGGAGGGCACAAACATCCAGACTATAGCAACTTCTGACTGTGAAAGTAGCATACATACAGTCTTCACAAGCTCTGATTTGAATTAGGTGCTACACGTACCATTTTGATCTGCCGTACTGTAAGTATCATTGTAATATGTCACAGATGAGGAAACTGAGGTTTTTAAGAGATGAAATAGCTATTTCAGTATCAAATGATCAGTCTGGGCAGTGTGAAATTTGATCCAGAATTTTCTACCTCCATAGCATCTGCTTTTAAGCACTATGCTCCATTAAAAACAGTTGATAATAACCCACCATGGGTGAGCTTGTGGGTCACTTTACTTTTGGTGGAGGCCAAGGATTATTTTCAGGTAGTTTAGCATTCCTGATGGTAATTACCATTCAGATGATTATTATCTTTTAACTCTTGTTCAGATCTTCACTGCCTCTCTCTAGGGTAAATATTTCAGTTTCTTATTGTTGAGAAAATACATAAAATACTTTGTCTTAAACACTGACCAAAAAAAATAGTCATCTTTACTATTTTAATCAATTGTAATTACACCATAATTATAAGAAAAGAAAAAATTCTTTCAGAAAAGAATTTTAAACTAAAATTTAAACTAAATTGTAACCTAAAACTAGCACAAAACATGAGGCCAGGAGACTAGAATTGATTTCTTTCTTTTCTTTTTTAAGTAACCTCTACACCAACATGGGGCTTGAACTCACAACCCCGAGATCAAGAGTCACATGTCTTACCGACTGAGTCAGCCAGGCACCATTAGAGTTGATTTCTTGATAAATGAAGAAAACATTAGAACTATGAAAAAAACAAATTTGACTTCAAAAAAAAAAAAAAAGAAAACAAAAAACAAACCACTAACAGTTTAGGGCACCTCGGTAGCTCAGTCGGTTAAGCATCGGACTCTTGATTTTGGCTCAGGTCATGAGCCCAGAGTTGTGAGATTAAGCCCCGTGTCAGGCTCCACGCTGAGTGCAGAGTCTACTTGGGATTCTCTCTCTCTCTCCCTCTCTCTCTCTCTCTCCCCCCCCCCCTCTCTCCCTTTTTCTCCCTGTGCCCCTCTCCCTGGCTCACACTCTCTCTCCCTAAAAAATAAATTAATTAAAAAATAAATTAAAAAATAAAACTAACAGTTTGATACACTCTTCCCCTGAATGAAATGTTGGGGACTCTCTTGGCAATTCTTCCAGATACCAGGTAGAAGAGGGTACACTGGTTACTTTAAGTAAAACAATCTGCTTTACAAACCCACCTCAGTTTCAAACAAGTATGAAGCTTATCAAATTGCCAAATCAAAAAAAAGACCGTTTTTACCTGAGAAGTGAAACTAAGCAAACTATACAGAACATACAGAGTCTTTATAACATAAGATATTCAGTTTCAAATTATCTGGTCTAAAAGAAAATCCTAGATCAATAAATGTTCCTCAAGGGGCAACTGGGTGGCTCAGTGAGTTGAGTGTCAGACTTTTGGCTCAGGTCATGATTTTGCAGTTTGTGAATTCGAGCCCCACATCAGGCTCTGTGCTGACAGTTCAGAGCCTGGAGCCTGCTTCAGATTCTGTATCTCCCCCTCTCTCTGCCCCTTCCTCACTTGTGCTCTCTCTCTCTCTCAAAAGATAAACATTAAAAAAAACCTTTTTAATGTTCCTCAAGAGATCTACAAAATATGCAAAATAGAAACTTTTACAAAGTGTATTTAATATGGAATGAAACAAAACTAAGCAAAATTAAGAGTTTCTTTCAATTTTTAGGAAGGCATAATTTCTAGAAAATTTTCACATAAAAGTAAGGTGTAGAACTGTAAACTTATATCTTTAAGACAATGCTGCCACTTTAGTTGGTAAACATTTCAATACTCCCACAATTTTAAACTGTCATAAAAGGATAAGCCCAGGAGTTCTCAAAATGCTCTATACCAATCTATTTTAAGGAACTTGGGTGTTTTGAATATATGTTGTATTCCTCAGACACACTAAAAAAAATAAACAAATAAAAAACAAAAAACAGGGACGCCTGGGTAGCTCAGTCAGTTAAGCATCCACTTTGGCTCGGGTCATGATCTTGCACTCCGTGAGTTCAAGCCTCACATCGGGCTCTGTGCTGACAACTTAGAGCCTGGCGCCTGCTTCCGATTCTGTGTCTCTACCCCTTTCACCCCTCTCAAAAGTAACTAAACATTAAAAAAATCAAAAACAGGATCAAAAACAAAACAAAGCAAAAAACCTAAAAAGTCTGTTTTTTAATCTGCCATTTTGTTAACAGATAATATCCTCCAGTTAAAAAATAAAGAATGTTCCTAAAATAATGTCTCTTCCCCTGAGGTACCCTTTGGAAGGTGGAAGTCAGTAATGCAATTAGATATCTAGGGTTATTTCAGCTGCCTGCCAAAATATCGCTCATGACTAGTAAAGTATGCTGAAAAACACCATTACATCAATGACAGAAAGGGCACAATTGTTCTTGTTTCTGGAATTCTTCTGATGTGAGTCAATTCACTGGGTGGGATTTCACTGGAAAATGCCTTTAGGAATGTTTTAAATGAAGGGAGGACAGAACCAAGCTTTCAAACACACACATAATGGACAACCATAAAGTCAGACTTCACCCAGCAGATGACAGCGATCAAACTCAAAGTAATATCTGCAGCTACAAAATCTCCAATTTTCTGTGCAATTTTGATTTCTATTTTAACAATTTAACATTGTTTCCTCTTGACAGCCCAAATAAAAACATTTCACCCTCCATATACAAGAATACAATTATGTAACTTTGCTTTTCATTTCAGACCTGGAAATGTCAGATTAAAGGCAGAGAGGGAATATGAGATTATTTTAAATATTGTTTTTGTATTTACCCCCAAATCCAAAAGCCACTTAAGAACTTGGACAATTTGGAGATGCAGAAATAATCTATAACAGAAAAGGACTTTCTGATATACTTTTAAACATTTTTAGACTCATGAACTTTTTTGAGAGAGAGAGAGAGAGAGAGAGAGCAAGTGGAGAAGGGCAGAGGGGGATAGAGAGAGAATCTTTAAGCGGGCTCCATACCCAGAGCAGAGACTGACTGAAGGCTGGCTTTGGGGCTCAATCTCCCAAACCATGAAATCATGACCTGAGCTGAAATCAAGAGTTGGACGTTTAACCAACTGAGCCACCCAGGTGCCCCTAGACTCATAGAACTTTAAACCCAAACAGAACATTCCATCATCAAAAGGCCCCTTCTGCCTGGGCTGGTGATACAGGAACTCTCCTATAACTCCCTCCAGATGGAGACGAGGTGATCCAGTGTATGATTATTTGGTGCTGGCTGCTAAAACCAGTTATTCTGTTGAGTTGTTATTATTTTATAGGTTTGGTCTGTCTTTCCAACTAAGTTAAGCTAAAGAGCTGTCTTTTATCTGTCTTAATATTCCCTCAGAGGGAATAGTCTCTAGCCTCATCTACAGTGAACATTCTCTATTTATTTAATTGCAGATAGGTTCAAAATGTGTTTTTTTTTAAATTAAGAAGATGAGCTTCCCATGCTTACAGAGACACGTTCCCTATTATCTGGGGTTAGGACTAGAAAGATACTTATTTAATAAATCTAATAAGTATACTAACAGTTAACATGGTAACACAGTAACATGTTGTTTAGTAAGTTTAAAACTTTCTCTTTTTTCATAAAAGGAAATCTTTCTCAGATACCAAACAAACAACATTGAAACTCTTCCAGTTGAAGTAAATGGAGAGGACTGGGTGAAAAAAAGACAAGAGCAGGTAAGGAGAGGTAGAGGAAGAGAGGAACTGGACCCCAACCAGTTGGCTATCTACCCACTGTCTACAAAGACCACTGGGAACTTCTAGGCACCTTTAAGTACTGCTTTAAAAGCCACTAGTTTAGTCTGTTGTGTAAAATATTTTAATAAAAAAAAAAAAAAAAAAAAACTCTGCTTCTCCCTCCTGCCAACTTAGTGTCAGAAATTGAATCCTGTATTTTCAAATTCTATCATAAATCTGTGTTGAATAATGAAGTGACCAAGTGAATGAATGTTTATAACCAAGCTGAACAAAATCCTTGTAATTGTTATGATATTTGCTGTAGTTGGTTTGAATGGAATATGAAAATCTACATGTGATCAGAATTAGATAAATGAATAAAGTGAGAAGTATCAACTAAGACTGAATATCAGCATCTGACTTTTTTTTTTCTAATTTATTTTACAGGGGCACCTCGGTGGCTCAGTCGGTTAAGCTTCGGACCCTGGATTTCAGCTCAGGTCATGATCTCACCACAATAAGTTTGAATCCCACATCAGGGGAAGCTTGTCCACACTATCAGCATGGAGCCTGCTTAGGATTCTGTCTCTCCTTCTCTGCTCCTCCCTCACTTGCACACTCCCTCACTCTCTCACTCTCTCACTCTCTCTCAAAATAAATAAAGTTTAAATAAATAAATATAAAAATTTATTTTATAAAGTAAGAATTTGTATATGTGGCATTCTTTCCTATCTAAGGTATGAAATGGATTCCAGGACATATATATGTTTCTGTTGCCCTGAATCTATGCCTCCCTTTTTGGTAACAGCCCCTCAATTTTTCCTCCTTTTGGAACTACTCCTTCCTTATACATCCAGGCTTAGCAATCTATTTATCAAAATGTTCTATGTACTCCCAACCCACCCACCACATGCCCAGCCAAGGTGTGGGCATGTTATCCAAGATAGACAAATCAGATCCTCTGACCCTGAAATATGTAGGTTTCCTGGGATGGTAAGATGTACGAGCAATGCTTGGAGCTGCATTGTCCACCACGGGGCTAGGAGCAGACTCTCCATTAGGTTCTCTTACTTGAATTTCTGTAGCTGTGCTGGTCTAGGGCATTCTGAGCCCTGATTACTTGGCCTCTTCTTCTGTAGGCTACATCATGTCTTTCTAATAACATCCTTACTTTATTGATGTATGTATTTATTTTTCTTTATTTCCATTTAAGGTAACCAGAGTCCACTTCTGAAACCCAAGAACACCAAGGGAGATATGTGCCCTAACCACTGATAACATAGACAGAAATGAACTTAAAGAAGCTTAGATCAAACAAGTCATGTTTACATGCCCCAGTGAAATAGATCCCTAAGTCTCAGTTTGGTGTACTAGGATTCATCACAATATTTTTACATCTTTTGAAAATGATGCATATAGTATCCTAAGACTTGGTCATATGCAAATGGAAGCCCATGGGTCTGAGATCAGGAGACCAATTCTCTCTCTATAGTTTGGGGCAAGTTATAAAAACTTTTTGAATCTCCATTTCCTCATCTGTAAAAGGATGAAGTTAAAGTAGAAGATCTAAAAAGGCTCTTCTAATCATGACAAACTATGAATTTTTAAGTTTACAAATACATAATAATACACACCAACTGTGGATTTTGTTTTTCAGCCCTAAGTCAGTACTCTAAAGGAGTCCCTGCTATCTGACTTCAAGGCAGCATTTAAATTTAACACCAGACCCACCCAGGATCAGCCTATGCTGTGGTGCGGACTTGCCTCAAGAGCTTTGTAGAATCTCTTTTTGTGATGGAAATCAGTGCCACTTTCTGTACTCACATTTTCCCTTTTCCGTTCTTTTTCTATGGTTGGAAAAAAGATGAGTTATAATTAAAATCAAGAAAATACTGTAAGGACAAATACAATGTATCCTGTTTTTATAAAAGGTCATTCTTGCAAGCTATCAAAGCTCTTTACAACAAATACCTAATTGATGGTCACAGCCTCCTCTGTAGGAATAAAACACAGTGCCCAGTTTACAGATGAAGAAACCAAAGAGGGAGTCAACAGAATTTCAGTTGGAACAACAAATTCAGAGCACGTCCATTTTAGGACATTGTATGTCAGAGTGCCCAATTAGCTCAGTTAGTTGTAGATTATTTTAATGTTGACCTAGAAATATGTGTAATACATTTATAATGAAAACAAAGTGAAAGACATATTCAAATAGCTAAGAGTCAATCCTAAAACAAATAGCTATTACAGTGGTTTTCAAATAAGTTCTTTGGTGACTAGTTGATGACCTCTGTGAAACTCACATGTGAGTGGGGCAAGTCTAATTTACTCTGCAATTATAAAAAACGGGAATAGAGTCTTCACTTAAGACCAAGTTATACATACTAATAAACCAAAGCTGGTAAGTGATGATCAAAACAACTTCACGTCACTCATTTAAACTAGAAACATACTTCCCACCATCACCACTACCATGTTTCCCAAAACAGTGTCTTTAGCTAGGCTAGCCCAGAATAAGAGAGGAAGCTTACGTGCCTCACTCAATAGATAATGCCTATTTAACAGGCAATCATCCACTCTTATTTATTCAAAAAATAATTATTCCACACGCCAGGCACTGTGCTATTCACGTCATCAAATTACTCATCCATGAATCTTTAGAACTCATTCTGTCTACTTGGAGAGTCTAAAGAGCCCAGAAGAGGTAGATCAATAAAGGAACTGGAAGTTTTTTCCTAACCTGTGTAATGGTAAACCTTCCTGGATTTTTCCCTTTAATTATGTAGTGAAGAGTGAATTTCCCTTGGAGGATAATCATCAGTCACTGGTGACAGACTCCTATGGAAAGTGCCCGTGACATACAGAAGCGAAGAGGCCAGCAGACCTGGTGAAGTCCCAGCTGACTATTTCCCAAATGCCACTAGTCTGCCAAAATATCACTTAGGAGACACAACACACATGGGCACCCACCAAGGGAGAAACACTCTTCCCAGCCCTGAATACAAGGGACAAATACAGGCCACCCCTTCAGGTGTGTAGAGGGAAGGGGAAAGAATATTTCTCAGCACCTGCCATCCATCAGGCCCTAAATGAGTCCCTTTTGACCTCATCGTCTTAATCTTCTGCTGTCCCTTGTTCAGTCAGAGTTTTTCTGACCACCTATCAAAAAACTGAGACCACCCAATGACGTACCATATATTTTTTTAAGTTTGTTTGTTTGTTTAAAGAGAGAGAGAAAGAAAGAACATGAGTGGGGGAGGGGCAGAGAGAGAGGGAGAGAGAATCCCAAGCAGGCTTTGCGCTTTCAGCGAAGAGCCCAACAAGGGGCTCGAACTCACGAACCGTGAGATCAGGACCTGAGCCAAAATCAAGAGTCAGATGCTTAACCAACTGAGCCACCCGGGAGCCCAATATATCATACATTTTATTTGTTTACTATTTGTGTCTCTCTGGAATGCAAACTCCCAAAGGCACGAAAACAGATTCTTGGAAAATGTCCTGCTGGCCTGATCATGATCCCCTTCCCTCCCAGCTGTGAACCAATTAAAAAAATGGAGAATCCTGCTTCTACCCAAGGCAAAATGGTGACTCTACATCTTCTCTATCAATTGACCCCTGAATTAAATTCACTCACTGATGACAGGCAGAAAACCTGGAAAATTGTAGACCCTTCCCACATGGAGGAAAAGGTGAGAACATGGTATATCCACAGGGGCGGCTCTAGTCAAGGGAGACAAGACATTTTTCGATGTCACTATTCGGAGTTCGATCCTTGGACCAGCAGCATCACCCCTGGAAGCTTCTTAGAAATGCAAAGTTAACCCCCACGCTAGACCTACTGAATTGAAATCAGTATTTTCATAAGATGCCTAGGTGATCCACACACATGTAAAAATTTCAGTAGCACCTAGGAAATAATCCTTAGAACATTAACCCCACCACAGATATGTGGACCAATGGTTATCAGACTTGTCATATTGGCAATCAGACAAATAAATCCTTCTTCCTTCCTATTAGGTGCCAGTAGTATGAAGAAATAGGGCAGCTTCCTCATTCTGAATTCCTCCAAGAGAGGACAGAAGTGATGGTTTTGATATATGAGTATGGTTGTTGGTTGCTTATTAAAGGCAGCAGGAACTGGGAGAGAGAGAAAATGAATCTCTACCTCCATTCTTAATTTATCTATCTTCTTTCCTCATCTGTGTAAAAGGAATAATAACACCTGCTGTATCGGCCACTGTTAAACTTGAATAATACATATCAAAATCTTTAGGAAATATGAAATGTTATTTTTTAAACTTTGTTCTTGTTACACAGAGAAAACTGACAAATCAGCAGTCCCTCAGGCTTTAGAAATTCAGCATACCGTGCCATTATTGGATCACAGACAATTTTACAAATATTTTTATATTTTCGTGCTGGTCAAAAATGTGCAGCAGGGCTGTTTGTCTGCAAACCAAATGAAAAAAAAATTAAATGTTAAGACTTAACTGGTCAGTTTCTATGAGATTAAAATGAGTAGCTGTAAAAGAAAAGTTTAAATATTGGTTACTGTGTTTTGAAAAACAAACACAATATATTTAGATGAATTTAGACTATATTTGTTTTCAAACCCAACGTCCATCTCACTCTGCCTGCAACTTACCAAGTGATGTAAGTAGAAATGGTTGTCTTGAAATATGCCCTCAATAAAACAGCCAGTTACCTTTCTTTAATTAGCAAGTAATGAGCTATTTTTTCTACTTATACAGATGTGTAAGTTTTAACTTGTCATTTTTTTCAAACTGATTAAACAACATATTCATATTTCAAAGATTATGAAGCTTTTCCTTGGGATGTCTTTTTATCTTTAAAAACAACAATGCTAATAGCTTCCTTTTTCCTATATTCAAACAACTATTTACTACCCCTTCTTGATGTGGGCTTTCAAAATACAAAGAAGGTCTGGCAAGTTTTCAATGTCCTTTTTAAAATCTGTTCTTAAGCGCTTGTAAAAAAAGCATAAAGGGTACTTCTTTGGAGAATTGATAATGTCCTACGTTCAGTATTTGTATATTAAGGACTGTCAGTTACATTTAGTGTATTCATTCATTGGAATCTGTTCTGTTAATCTGCATGCAACTGATTTCAAGAAAGCCAACGTGATCAGAAGAAGTCAAAGTTAACATAACAATTCCTTTTCTACAAAAAACAGCCTAAGACATTATGGGTCCAAATTTCAAAGCAAGTTACTGTATTTGCAAGTTTTAAGTCACACTTGGCAGTTTTTCCAAACACAGTGGTCAGGAACTGAAAAAAGTAAACATGTGTTTCCAGGATTTTCTTTTCACATGCCACACAAAAAGCGATGTTACAACTATGTTTTCACTCCCTTTAAAAAGTTCTTCTTAAGGAAGAAGGCTTTGCTGATTTGTGTTATTTTAAGGTAGATTTTACAAAATAACATGAAGAAGCAAGACAAATATTACTTTCACTGTATAAATGGGAGTTTAACTTCCCCAAAGGGATTTCTTGAAAAATCTGATCTATCATTATGCAGTGATATTTTGTACTTTAAATCTAATAAATTCAGAACACTTAGCCCGTTCCATCTTCCAGTTGCCTTAAACAAAGGGAAAATAAAAGAATCAATCTACATACAATTCTTAGGCAGCAAGTCTAAAGCCATTCCCATTTTGCTGAAAGAGTAACTGAGGTAAAGTAAATTTATCGCTTTCCTGAGGCTTAACAAAGTCTTAGCAGCTGCAGAAGGATGAAAATTCACAGGTGTGGTTCTTACTCAAGACAAAGGAAACAATCAATCACAAACTGAGCTTTCTCAGCAGTCCATAAAGGCTTCCAAACCCAAAAATATCTCCATTACTGGTAGACCAGGTGGCCAAAATCTCCACTCCAACCTTTCCACCTCATTGAAAGTGTTGCCCTGAAAATTCTGACCTATTGAAATGTAAGTATCGTATTTTGTAGGAATAACAATACCAACCATCAATTCCTTAGGAAGAATTTATTTCTCAGTTCCCTAAGATCCGGGACTACAGAAAACAGGATCCAGGACAGAAAGTGAGTTGGGTGGAGAGTAAAGGATAGAAAGTGTTCAGTGTAGAATCCTCCTCTGGGAGACTGGATACTAATGGAGACTTTGGGCAGCGGTGAATAGTGAGTATGGCCCTGGCACCTGGACGAGGAAAGAGAAAATGAAAGAACAAGAGGATAGACTTCTCTGAGCAGGATGGGCTGTATCAGGAATGTCTGCAGAGGAAAGGATGATTAGAAAGGGTTGCAAAACACAAGGGGAAAATGGTCCAGAAATTGTGCTCCTTGCTCTTCACCCAAATGAGCTGAAAACCTATGTCCACACACAAAAAAAATGGCACAAGGATATTTGCAGCATCTTTAGTCATAAATGCCAAACTTGGAAGCAACCAAGATGTCCTTCAGTAGATAAATAGGTAAACTGTGATACATCCAAATAATAGAATGTTATTTGGTGCCAAAAAGAAATGAGCTACTAAACCATGAACGACGTGGAGAAAACTAAAATGCGCATTACTAAGTGAAAGAAGCCAGTCTAAAAGTCTACATACTGTATGATTCCAAGCGTGTGACATTCTGGAAAAAGAAAAACTATGGAAACAGTAAAAAGATCAGCGGTTGCCAGGGGCCAGAGGGGAGGGAAGAATGAACTGGCAGAGCACAGGGGACGTTAAGGGGAGTGAAACTATACTCCGTTTACTAACACGTTGGATACATGTCATTATACATATGTCCAAACCATGGAATGTACAACACCAAGAGCGAACCCTAGCGTAAACTATGGATTTGGGGTGATAATGATGTGTCATTGGAGGTTAATTGGTTGTAACAAATGTACCACTCCGGTATAGGATGTTGACAGTAGAGAAGGCTGTGATGGTGTAGGGGCAAGGAATATATAGGGACTCTACTTTCTACTCAATTTTGCTGTAAATATAAAATTGCCCTAAAAAATAAAACCTAGTTTTTAAAAAAGCAACCGTTTAACAACTTTGTCTAGGACAGTCTTTCTTAACCTCTACTTTGTTTTTTTGTTTGTTTTTAAGCATTATTGTTTTTAAGTTATGCTCTCCTTTGAGTTTCCAATGACATCCATATATTCTCTCCCCAGCAAAAATAATAGCACCTCCACACATTCTCACAAAACAATGCATACAACTGCAGGTATTCACAGATTCCCTGAAGTTCATCCATAAAACTAATACTAGCTAATTTTATGCACTTACACTAAGTACCAGATACTGTGTTATGCACTGTGTCATTTTATCCTGGCAACAACCTTATAAGGTAGAAATTATCATCCCTGTTTTTTTTACAAGGAAATGTAATTGCAGAAAGTTTTTTTAACAGCTGCGGAGGGGTCAAGTTGGGACCCCAAACCTGAGCTGATCGCAAGAGGCATGTACCTAACCATTTCCTATAAGTGAGTCTGGCTCTGGCAGATCATGGACCCCAGCTAAGTACCCCTCATCTAACAACAGGTCTGTTTGCCTGTTTCCAAGCTCGTATTCTTGGGTCAATAAAATATCTATCTAGGCCAGCATATGCAGATTATACAGAGCTGGACCTACATTGGAATAGAAGGTAATCATTTGCAGGGTGCCTGGGTGGCTCAGTTGGTTACACATCCGACTCTTGATTTCGGCTCAGGTCATGATCTCAAGGTTCGTGAGTTTGAGCCCCACATCAGGCTCTGTGCTGAGAGTGCAGAGTCTGCTTGGGATTCTCTCTCTCTCTCCCTCTCTCTCTGCCCCTCCCAAGCTTGTTCTCTCTCTCGCTCTCAAAATAAATAAATAAAAACTGTTTTAAAAATTAGAAAAAAAAGAAGGCAATCATTTGCTGTTGACCCAACTTCCACAATTGGCCTCACCCCCATTTATCCTGCCACCTACCAGGCCATAGGTGATGGGCAACAGCAACATTTCTCTGTATTTACCTGAAAGCAGAGAATTTGGACCATTGCCACTGAAATAAAGACTGGTTCAGCTCAACGTGAGGCTCAGTGTTGGTGGCTGATAAAGAATATTCTATAATCAATAGAGATTCATGCTAGCTAAGATGCAAACCACATATATTAGTAGAGATTTGCAAACTCTGAATAAATAAGTCAAAGGTGAATAAGTGAAATAGAGGACAAAAGAAGTTCAAATCCCTTAATATGGATCAGAATTAGCCCTCACATCTTCTTTCAACCCAAACTTTCTGGGTCTGAGGTGTAGGTTTTTTTTTTTTTTTTTCCTTTAGGCTAAACCAACAGAGTTCTCCTCTCGATGTCTCAGAAAGACATCAAGTACAAGGTGTATAAAACAGAATACATCAGGGGCACCTGGGTGGCGCAGTCAGTAAGGTGTCCGACTTCGGACCGGGTCATGATCTCGCAGTCTGTGAGTTCGAGCCCTGCATCGGGTTCTGTGCTGACAGCTGAGAGCCTGGAGCCTGCTTCACATTCTGTGTCTCCCTCTCTCTCTGCCTCCCCCCGCCCCACTCATGCTCTGTCTCTCTCCATCTCTCAAAAGTGAGTTAACATTAAAAAAAATTTTTTTTAAAAACAGAATACATCATTTCTCCTTATGGGTATGTTTTTAATTCTAATTTCTAATTTTAATTCTAATTTCTAAAATCACTGCCCACCCAATCAAAAAGCCAGAAAAATGAGTGTGATTCTGAGAGCTTTCCCCTTTCTCATTCCTATTATTTAAATTTGCATATGTCCTGGTGATTTAACCATCAAAATATCTGCTTAGGTCTCCTGTTATTGGTCAGTAGTGTTACAATAGCCTCCCAACTGCCTTAACCCCATCTCCAAGTCTCTTCAACACCATCAAATGAGTAATTTATTCTAATATATGAATCTATTGTTTAATTACTCGAATTTTTCAGTGTTTCCTCATTTCTCTTAGATGGCATCCAAACTCCTCAATATGTCATTATGGGTCCTAATTCCCACAAATCTCCACTTTGTTCTCCACCAACTCTGTGCTCCAAACCATGGGCACCATTTCTCAATGCATTTTCACAGAGACTTGGCCTACTCATAACACACACCACCCCCAAAATCCTGCTTTCTCTCCTGCTCCCAGCCAGGGTACCTTACCAAATTCATTACAATTTACATAACTCCAACCTCTTCAAGATTCAACTCAACTATCATCTACTCTTGGAAATCTTTGAAAGTCCAACCTGGGTCAGGACATCATGTGCTCATGGCACCATCTAGAAGGGGCAGCAAACAATTGAGGGGGAAGAAAAGCTGATCTGAAATTATTTGATTTTTTTGAAAGCAATAAATATTTATCCCAGGCAAAATCAAAACTTTGCTGGTCTTCACTGCACTGGCTCTATATTTCAACATTATTTTTGTTTACTTACAAAGGATTACAACATAATCCTTTCAATGGCACACCCTGGGTATGCCTTCTTAATGCTCTCATACGTAAGATACGTTCTATAATTGTTGCTTTTCTCAAATATCATCCCAACTGGAATGTGAATCCTTCTTTTTTTTTAATTGTTTTAAATTTTTATTTGTTTTTGAGAGAGAGACAGCGTGTGAGCAGGGGAGGAGCAGAGAGAGAGGGAGACACAGAACGTGAAGCAGGCTCCAGGCTCCGAGCCGTCAGCACAGAGCCTGACGCGGGGCTCGAACTCACGAACTGTGCGATCATGACCTGAGCCAAAGTCGGACGCTCAACCAACTGAGCCACCCAGATGCCCTGAATGTGAATTCTTCCTGAACAGGAACCATGACTCTTCTTGTTTATACCCAGTGGTGGCTGCGATGCCTGCCAAATACTAGGAGTTCAATAAATGCTTATGTACAGAAAGAA
This sequence comes from Panthera uncia, assembly GCF_023721935.1. Lineage (NCBI taxonomy): Eukaryota > Metazoa > Chordata > Mammalia > Carnivora > Felidae > Panthera > Panthera uncia. The sequence goes on from NW_026057584.1 coordinate 84,612,492, forward strand.
AAAGGAGGGAGTAAGAGAGGATGGATGGGAAGACGGGAAAGAAAGAACAAAGAGGGAGGAAAGAAGGGCATTTCTTCTAGCCTAACATCCCATATTTATAACTTTGAAATTGAATTCTCAATGCCCCTCATGCCCTGATAGCTTTGTTAGCAACATATAGAAAGGCAGCTTTGAACGCTGGCAACCCCGAAGACAGGTAAAATCAGTTCTTGTCAAGCCCAGTCTTCTCTAAAGATGAGTTGGTTGTTCTCCAGCTCTCACCTAGAAAGCCTTTTAATGTGAATCCGGTATCAGTTTGGAGTTCCCACAGGATATATAATTAGTCACTCTCCACCGCCTTCCCTGAGCTGCCTGCTTCCTAATACATACCTCAAGAAACTCCCTGGACCATTAGTCTCAGGCAAAAACTGGTGGATCCCAAAGGCTGGCAAGCTCCACATACCAACTTTCAGAAGAATCTCAATCTGAGACAGTCCAGTAAATGGTACTAATAGCAGTATATTCCGCTCACACCAAAGCCATGGCCAATGGCCTGCCCCTTCTACCCCATTTGCACACTGACAAAAGCCTACCAATTCGATGGGTCACAGGGCCCTTATTTTCCCATTAAAAAATAATAAAAGGCTAAACTGAGACATATGCTAAATGAGAACCAAACTATTTTGAAAAGTTATAATGAATTCTTATGACAGGAATTATATTATGCATAATATAAACATCTGTATTTAAGGAAGATAATGGTTTAGCTCCAGGAAATAATAGCTAAGCAGTGATGACTTAAGCAAATGTTTTACAATTAATGGAAATAAAAATTACATATTATTACAGTTAAGGGATGTTGGGGAAATGGGATAGGAGGTAACTCATACCAATGGATTCTGACGCAAGAGAGAATTAAAGTTTCTAGAAAACAAACCCTCCCCCAAAGAGGGAAGCTGCAAAAAAGATCAAACTTCTTGGGTTCAAAGATGTTAAATTCTACTCTTTAAATCCCGTTACACATGTAGTTACAGCACAACCATGTCTACCTTCAACAGAGTCAATCCACCTCTTAAAATGAGATATTTAAAGGCAGACTGTTGGCCTTGTGTCTTGGATGGCAGATCACAGAATTCCAAAGCCCTTAAGATGCTGTAGCACTAGTTCTTACTAAGTCGTAATTAACTTCATTGGGAGTTACATGATAGCAACTTAGAACAGAATTTGGCTGAACATTTTTAGTATTCTTCCACTCGGTAATTACTACTTCAGTGGGAATCTCAAGTAAGGAACACAGGGCAGAATTTGGCCCGCAAAGAGAAGCACATCAAGTAACTGGCCCAATTTGTCATGCCAATAACACAGTGTATTAAAATCTCCCATGAAGCTTCCCCATTAGTGTGCTGATTTTATCATGAATGTAAATTCCACCAAAATGACTACTCAGATCCTTTACCAAGTCTCCAGGAAGGGCAGTGTGTAGGAGAGAATATGGTCAGGGAATGGCTCCATATACCCGATAACCACCCTAGAAGGGCAATTATGCACAAACTAAGTAAAGAGTTGGATGCTATTTGGCAGTTTAACCACATAATAAATTCTTATTGATGCAAGAAAAAGGAGCCATCACATCCCTAGTCTGGGCATTAAATATCTGAAGAATAAGATTTAGGCCACTGAGACTTGGACTTGCGTTTCAAAATGAAAACCCAATACTAGGTTCAGAATGATAGCTATAATGACAGTCATATATTAGAAAACTTCAAATTATACAATATGTAATTTTTCGCTACCATTAATTGTGGAACATAATAGGTCCTGAAAAAACCAATCGTGATTCTTCTTCAAAAGTGTTTATATAGAGCATGACCTAATTTTTATTATAAAAATGGAGACTTTTTTTCCTTTTTTTTTTTTTTTTTTTTTTTTTTGCTTGCTTGCCTGCTTTAAATTACAGTATTCACTTGGAAACTAATTTTAGGCATTATCCATTTGACATTTGAGTTTAAAGGACATTCAAAAATCACAAATTGATGCTGAATATAGGAAGACTAGATTTTTAAGATATATTCTTGCCTTCACTACCTACATTCCTCTAGGCGATTCACCTGAGGTCCTGAAGAAGATAACTAATTCATTTCCTGAGGGTCAAGCCACAATCCCCTTGATGTGGTGTCTTGGCCAGACTTTCAGTTGAAGGCCATTAACACCACTTCCCCCAGCAGTCTAACCTCTCTTTTGTCATGAAGTCCTCATTCTCTACCACCACCAGGTTACCCGCCAGCAGCTGTTACTTCTCAACGGCCCCAGCACTGAGAAACTAGAGAAAAATCGTACCAATATGTCCTACCAAGTAAGGCAGACTGCTGTCCCATTGGCCAGCCCACCCATCAATGCGCCATGTTTATTAACATTCGAAAAGACATTTGTGCAGAGAACAAATTGACGGAGCCCGTGTTTATATCAGAAATTTCAGAAACGGCAAGAGATTTATTCGTGGAATCTTAACACCCATTCAGACTGTCATAAAACACAAAGGACCAGATTCAATAAAAACTCTGTCCAATTTCCACAACACAAAAGTCTGTGTGAGCCTTCAAAACAAAATCAGTTTTTCCAGTTTTGCAAAGGGCTGTTCAGACTTCAGTAGCATGGGAGCCAGCTGGGGCATTTCCTTACTCATCCCCTAAATTAGTTTCGAAAGTACTTTTGAGGACCACATTTGATCAGAAGAATTTGCATGCTTTTCTCCTTTCTCTCTCTCTCTCTCTCTCTCTCTCTCTCTCTCTCGCATCCTCTCATTCTCTCTCTCACACACACATTTCATAGTACATCACATGGAGAACAAACGACAGAACTGCAGCATATGTCTCATGCAGTTAAAAGCTTTAAAACTGGCCCGTAAAACAGAATTCTTTGGTACACAGTGAAAAATATTTTTTGATTCCATAATCCATACTGCAGTAAAGTTGGGTATAATCATTTTTAAAAGTTGCTGTGTCCATGGACAGATGTTTTTCATACATACTGGGAATGTTTCCTTTACATTCCTAAGGACATAAGAGTTTGACATCGAGCCAGTACCTCTAGAAATGGTGAAAGCTAAAGACACCCCATACTGATGCTTTTACTCTTCCAAGAAACTTTCTCCCACAACGAAAATGTTAAAACTTTTACCCCACAGCCCACATTCTGAGATTAGTCCAATAACTAATGTTCTGTCCAAGTAAAATACATTTTGTCATAGCTTGAAAATGTTACCTTTCACAGAAGTATAGTATTTCTGACCAGCAGGGAACATATGTCAACATTATCTATTATTACCCAATGTCAGGACCAAAAAGGGAAGGTGGGTGGTGGATGTTAATAACGACTTAAGCGATTTCTAAAAGAGGCATTTGAGAAGTACAAAGCCAGAAGTTTCAAATGTTTTGTCTTATTTTCGCTGTGTCAGCAACCTGCCCCCCCCCCACCCCTCACCAGAACAAACCTAACGCTGCCTCCGACCCAACGCCTAGTTCTCTTTTCAATTTTAGCCAACGCTTTGCTAAGCTGGAAAGTTTGAAAAATACCCTAGAAAACTTCTCCACCAGAAATGAAAAACAAAAACATATGACCAGCAATGATGAAAGCAACTCCCACTCGCTAAGAAAAAGATTTTCAATCACAGAAGCACACGGCTTTTGGATTTGAACATTTATTTTCATTTTTCAAGCTACTTGTCTGGTGTTTAGATTTGGGGGTTGGGTTTCTTGTTTGACATCGGAGGTGGGGGTAATGCTGGTTGGGAGCGTAATTGTATTTAAGCAATTTTCTCAAAGGTAAGCAGAAAGTATTCTCCTCGTGCAAAAAAGCTGCCCGGGAGACCATGCCCGTCCCCAGCTGAATATGGGTTTCTCCTGCAGGAGGAGCTGAAAGGCACATTCCACAACAGTCCAGAGGAGAAAAAGTGTCTCCCACCTCTCTTACAGTTGGATCAAGATGTGGCAATACTATATTGTGAACTGGCGGCTCACCATGCCTCTGTCCTGGGCATCCATAACCATGAACTCAGAATGTGCTTGGAGCCACCATGATTGGGAACGATCAAGTTCTTACTGTCCTTGGGGGCCACGTGGATCTCCAGGAAAAGAGACTTGAGCTCTCACCTCACTGCATGTGTATCTTGGGGAAATTTTCACTTTGGATCATAGCGAAAGATGTGCATCCTGGTTCAAGCCTAGAACAAGAAGTACTGGGGTAATATGTCCCCTGAACCCTAGAGATTTGTACACTTTCGATTCAGGGGCATAGTGTCGAGTTTCTGCGCCTGTTGAAAAGTTGATTGTCATTCACTCACCTGTTTGGCTGCTAGAAAAACCAAATCTTTCTCTTCGAAGAAATCATTCAAGAAAGATTAGAGAATAAAAGCATCTAAATAGATCCCTCAAGCTAGGAGGCTCTTAGAACTATAGGAAACGCAGCCCATGGCAGAGCACGTGTCACAAGACTGGAGGCAACGCCTACTGTTTTGACTTCTGGGGGAAGTCATCCTAATTCATTCTTCCTCATCTCATTCAGCTTCTGAGGACAGAAGTCGTACAGCTATAGGTTCCTTCTGGATAGTGTATCACTAAGGCAAAAGGAGACTTGAATCCTACTACTGAAGTCTTCCATTTTGCTCCTCAAACAGTCCTTTAGTTGCCAAATGACAGGAGTCCATATTTGTCCCAAACCTGAATCATGGCTTAGAACAATCAAACTATAAAGAATTTTCTGCTCTTGTGGTGTGATGTTGCCCAGCACACCAAGCGGAGGAGAATGCTTTGCAGCAAGCCTCCCAGTGCTGCAGGAGACCATTCCCTCCAGGCATCAGTTCTCTGTCACCCACTCCTCCTGGGACCACATTCACAATATGGTCCATGCGGTTCAGGGTGTGTTTGTGCTCGTGGTAGAGGATAAAGTTAATTGACCTCCTCTCGTTTAGAACATGGCTTCTGAGAAGTTCCACCTGAGCTAACAAACCACAGAAGGTGTTGAAGTTAGATAAATAGTGTCCTTTAGAAGACTCTTTAAATGTCAACATTTAATCTCAAGATGGAAAAAAAAAAAACCTTGAAAGTTCAACCTCCTTATTTTTAAAGATGCAAATTGAAGCCAAGAGACCATGAGCAGCTTGCTATGTCACATGGCTCAGTGGGCACTCTGATCCCACTCCGTTTTGGCATGACATCATGGGAAAGTAAGTTAAATAGGGGCGGATCCTGGTATCCAGGATCCTGGTTTCCTTCAGGCAGGGAGAATTAGGTAGCAGGTTGGAAAAGGTGTGAGGGGCCCCGGGTGCTGTCCCAAGGTTATGATGCTGTTTCCGTGGGCTTCTTCATCTGTGATTTGGGCACTTTTCTGTAAGTATGTTATCTTTCAGCTAAAAAAGAAGGAAAGAGAAAAATGATACAGTTGTGTTTATACACGTAATTTTTAGTGAAAAAAGCTCTACTTACAAAAGTTAAGATAAAAGACCACATACAAAGAGAGTTGACTTAAGTTATCATTTCCATCCCCAGCACTGGGAAATGAGAATTAAGGATTCCAATGAGGAAAACAGTAACACACGTCTTCAAAATAACAATAACTTTCATTTGAAATGTACTAATCAGGTTAGACAATATTCTATTTCATTTCCCTTGATGTTCAAAACAGCCTGTTCTCAAAGAAGAACATTTGTGTCATCATTTTATAAGGATGAAAACTTAAGTTCAGAGAGATTGATTAACTCGTCAAAGGTGACACAGCCGGTCGGCTGGCAGAGCAGGAAGGAAAAGTTGGGTATTTTGACCCCTGCACATCTAGGCATTTTCTCCACTATGCATGCTGCCAGTCAGAGTCATATTTTGCCTTTGTGGGGACGTAGGACATTCTCATTCATTCCCCACGATACATACCAAAGATTAGGTGCTTCAGGGATTACAAACATGGAATGGAAATCTATCTTCAAGAAATTTGTTTTTTCATAAGGAAGTGAAACAGCTTAGTTTTTAAGATGTAAGTTCAATCACCAAAAATTAATCTTACGGGACAATTTTGTCTTCAGTTGCATTTTGAGATGGCCAGAGTCTAAGAAAAGCTGAAGAAGCATTTTAGGTTCAAATTGCCGAGAACCTAGTTCCTTTTTGAGCCAAGGAACATTTTTAGGGGTGGAAGCGGGGGAAGATGTGATATTTTAATTGTTTCTCTGCTGGTGCATGATTCCTGAATAGACCTTATGCCTTATAGAGAGGTCAAGAGACACTAATGAAAACACCAGTATGAATGTTTGTTTTTTCATAATTTGGAATCTAAAAAATGTAAATGATGCCTAATCTCTACCATATTCCATCTAAGAAGGAAAAAAGGCTTGGAAGAGACAAGAGACAAAATTAAAAGATGAAATTATGTCCAGGCCTTCTTCCTACTGATGTCATCTGAGCAGCTAACCTAGCTGAGCCTTAGAAGCTCTGCCAGTTTTAATGGTGAGCACGTTAATTTGTATAATAGCCTCTTGGGTGAATAGGTTACATGTTCTGCCTCAGAGTTATCCTGGAACCTTTTCCTGGGTAATATCATCACAATACTTGCTTCTTATATTGGCCTATGATGAACAGATGACATTTGCCTGGATTTGGATTGAGTGTTAGTATACCATATTAGATTGCAGCTGACAGGCCCCCTTTTTCAATTTATTTGAGGCTTCTTGCAGAAGAATAGTAAAACATATGATGGGTCCAGATACAACTAGCCAAAAGCAGACCAGAAAAAGAATTATGCCAAATTAATGGAACTGAAGTAATCAGGGCATTGTAGAATTTAGTCCATTGTTTCTCAACCTTCTCATATGAGCAATTCAGAGCACCACACAGTCAGTATGTTTGGTTGCCATAAAAGGAATAGCTGTATTAAAATACCGAAATAATAAGCTATAACCAAATTAGCATGTGAATTAGAGTAATATTTCCAAGGAAAAAGGTACTGATACGAACTAAAAGCCTAGAATCCATACGTACTGACTCAACAATCCACTTCTAGAAATATGTTCTAAGACAGCCGCCAAGAATATGAACAAATATTTGGCTACATGCAACATTTATGCCAATCGTATTTATAATGTGGAAAAGATTGGAAACAACCGAATACTCAACAATAGGGGATTGATTAAATAAATAATGGTGCAGCAAGATAAAGCACATTGTGGAAGAATATTTAGTGACACTGAAATATATTCAATATAGATTCTTACAGAAAAAGAGATTTAAAAAAAAATTACAGTAGGAGATACATTTTTCTTTAATGTGCATAGAACAGAACATGCGTAGATGAAGTGCTTGGAGGCATGTGAGCCAAAATGCTAACAATGGTTACTTTCTAATTGTGGGATTGTGGGTAGTTTCTTACTTTCTTACTTTTATATATCTAAACTTCCTAAATTTTCTATAATGGATCTGAGTTACTTTTGTTAAGAGAAAAATAGCTTTTTTTTTAAATAAAGAAGAAATGGCCACCACATACCACAGAAGCATTTGTCAATGCAGCAGAAACAAACAAACAAACAAACAAATGTTACAGGCACATTTATTATCTTCTGTTCTTTTCCATTCAAAGTGAAAACGCCGTTCTAGCAAAAACGAAAATAAAATACGATTGTTTTTAATTACTCTATTTTTCTGTGGCAAACGTAGAATGTAAAATATTAAAATTATCTGAGGAGAATATTGTAAGTATCAGTTTCAACATGGCAATGCAGTTCAGTGGGCTACAGACTTGATATTTAATCTGCTATTATGAGTTTACATAATGCCTCAGTGTCTCAGTTTAATTACTAATAAAAGGGGGACAGGCTGTGAGTCATAGTCAGCTCGTTGAAGAATATTAGACCAATCAAACCAAAAGAATGCTTTAATTTCATTTGGTCTTAGTTCCTGCTTTAGAGCAGGATTAAAAATAAATATAGAGAAAGAGATGGAGAAAGTGAGTCACCTAATTTACATCTAACATAACGCAAACAAGCATTTCTTTAATAGGTGTTCAGTACCTGAAGTGCTAAATTACAGCAACTTAGAGAGGCAACTTCTTAATGGAAAATCCTAGCATTTTTAATCTCAGTGCAGATTTTTTACCTTGTCAACTCAGAATTCATCTGATTTTGAAAAAGAAAAATCTTTTACTTGGAGACAAAGGTAAGCCACAGTACACCTCAAACTAATTAAAGATGAATCTCTTCTGGAACAATGGTACAAAGAAAAAAGCAAATTATATTTTATAACTCAGACAAAACAGTCATCCACCAAAAGAATATTGCCTTCTTTTAATTATTAGAATAAATCATTCCATGGAAAACTGTTTGGCACATAGTGAAGATAAGAAGATGATAAATATAATACAAAACAATAAAAGGAGATAGATTCTCTATTCAAGCAAACTTATCCTAGTTGCAAGTGAAACCCTGAGGGCCCACATACCAAGTTACCTCAGAGGCCTCAAAATGTCAGTGGTACCTCATATAAGACCTTCATATAACCTGAACTGATTAAGATTGATCCAATTTAATTTTCAGTAACTAGCCCTTGGTAGCATTCTGACTAAAATAAAACACTGAAACTTTTTCCTCAAAAATATTTTTAGCTACTAGGAGAAAAGCCATAGTAGGTATTTTATTCACTAAGTATGAGTTGAGTAAACATGGAGTGAGCGGTTTATGCTTGACCAGGTAGAGTAATGAGCCTTTGGTGGTAGGGCAATAGGTTGGAGCGCAGCCTAGGATTTGTTTGAGTTCCATTTCTGAGTAGCCTCCCTTTTCTAGAGACACTTGGGGTGTTGAAAACCCAAGTACATTTCTAGAAGCTTTTCTTATCTTTGGCTTTGAGCCCCACAGCAGGTACTTAGAAACTACACTTACAAGAACTCTGGTTACTTGGTTCTTTTAATTAGAAAAGAAAAGAAAAGAAAAGAAAAGAAAAGAAAAGAAAAGAGAAAAGAAAGAAAGAAAATAAACCCAATGTTATTACTCATTGTTCCCCTGAATCAGCTAACCAGAGTTCCTCCTGGTCCTGGGATGAGGTCTCTTCTCATAGACAGATCTACCCAGTGTATGACAAGATTTCCTGGCAGCGCTCAGCAGTTTGCTTACTTCCCACTTTCCCCTAGGTCAAGAGACCTATGCTCTAGTTGTAAACTTACAAACTCATATAGTGAGCCTAAGAAATTCACGTAACTTCTTTGTGGTCCATATTTCCAGTCTATTTAGGATGAGATTAATTTATTCAAAAAATATTCATTGAGAGCCAATGATGTCCCAGGCACAATTACATGTGTTAAAGAGTATTCTATACCCACTGTTTCCAGTCTCCTGGAGCTTAACATCTTAGTAAAGGGAGCAAAGCCAGAAAATTGCAAAAGGGAAAAAAAATCAACAAAGTCAAAAAGTAATATGTAGAAAATAGCACAGGGAAATGTGAGAGAATATGAAGCAAGGAGATGAGTTTTAGGCTCTTACCATATCAAGGCAAGAGAGGAGTTTTAGGCTCTTACCATATCAAGGCAAGAAGAGTATTGGATATATTCAAGACAGCAAAAAGATAAGATTTACTGATGGATTAGATATAGGGTGGTAAAGGTAGTAAGAAATCAAGGTTGAGTCCTAGTTTTTCTTTTCAACATCTCCACAGATGAGGTTGGCATCTACTGAGCTGGAGAAAAGTGGTGAAGATCAGGTTTGAGGGTTGGTAAATCAAGAGTTCTGTGAGTTGGTTGTTAAATACTGCCCTACATGATCTCTAAGGTTAATTCCACTTATAACATTCTGTGACTCTAGGTTGTGATGAGATAGACCATTCTGAGAGATGAAAGATGGTGAGAATTAAGTTATATCATGTCAATGAGTAACTGGGGTAGGGAAGAAATGGTGGCCAAGAGAATCTAGGACATATAGAAAATGTGTGTGAACCCAGTTGGTAAAATCATGAACTCGGGTGTCTAATTCACTGAGTATTAAGATTTTTAAAAAGGCGAGAAGATTGTTGATCTAGAGCCAAAGTCACTGGAGACCTAGTCCATTCCCCTGAAGATCCATACAGGATATACAGAAGATAGCTCATTCATCTGGAAGGCAGGAGGGCAAAGCAAAGATGGTGGAGACCTCTCTTAGTCACTGATTTGTGCAAGAGAGCTTGTTGGCTCTTTGTTCTTTTTTAAGTTTTTATTTCTTTTCTTAAGTAATTGCTACACCCAACCACCCAACACGGGACTCGAACTCACAACCCCCAAATCAAGAGTCGCACACTGTTCTGCCTGAGACTGCCAGGCAGCCCCGCCTCTTTATGCTTAAAGAATAAGTGGGTTAGGAGACTATAGGAATATGCCTGGGTGGGTTTAGTGTGAAACCTGCCATTTTATTTTGTAAGGGCTGGACTTATCACCTCAGAAGTGTGAAAACAGGTGTGAAAAACATCCCCCCTTCCCACCACCATTTCTTCTAATAAACGCGTTATTATTTTTTAAATGTCTACTGGGATGGAATGATTCTAAACGTCCCACAGTCCTTATTCCCCATACCTATGCTTAGCCTTCTCCAACAGAATTGTCTAAAACTCCTGGGATCAGAAATGTGGTGTCATGAGAAGGTCAGGGAGATACAGGGTTCATTGCTATGGAACACACTTTTATTTCACTTTGCTACAAGTTACTATACTTTAAAAGAAGGATTTGCACCATCTGTTTCGTAAGACGATGCTCCTGAAATGTAGTTAGGAAGCATGAGGAATATTTCTGTCCCCTTAAAAGAAACCAGTTTGCTGAAGTCACCACCACTGGCACAGGACAGATGACAAACTATTACTGTTCCCATTTACAACCAGAACCGGAAACAACCAAGGATCACGGGAGACGTTGCGAGCAAAAGCATTTTGTAAACGACAGCGTAAGGTGCAAACATAAGATGTGATTTTTTTTTGCTCTTATTCAATCATGAAGAAATGGATGTTGGCTGTCAGTGGCTGGGGTTCCTTAAGGCTGGATCACAAATGTGCTATCACAACCAAAGCTGGTTTTAAACAATCTAAGCAATTGCTATTGCTGCGAAGAATGGTGGCTTCACATGGACAGCATCAATCTGACCATAATAGTTTCACTTCAGCACTAGATACTTGGCATTTAATAGCACTCCAAAAGGTACAGCGTGGTTTTTTTCACGCCTTTTTATATTTGGTAAGTGATAGGTTCCACCCAGCTAGAGTTCCAATTTATTTTAAATAAGAGATTTTACCAAAAACCTCGCCTAAACGCCTACCCTCATATATTTCTGTTTAATTCTAACCTCTTTTTTAAAGTACAGAGGCCCATGTGCCCACGAAAATTGTCCCCTAGCATCCTTACCCTTGCAAATACATTTTATCTCAAAAATTTGTTTTATACCCTTCTTTCTTACCCACAGAAAATGCTGGCTTCACTATTTTTTCCCTCTCTTCCTAATACCATCCATTCTCTGATTCTATTCCAAGTCTCTACAAAATATTCAGTGCTTTAATCCTTCCACCCTTAATCACATTTTTAAATGCTTTCTTCTTGTTGTGTGAGTAAAAGAGACATATATGGCCACATATTTGGAAAGTAAAAACAATAGCATATTTGGCTTTGTTTTAACTAATGTGAATATTTCTAAATGCATGGCCTACTTTACGATCTGCCAATGACACATTAATTTTTTTTTTTTAATATGAGCTTTTACGAGGTAAGGAGCCAATCTCCATAAAGCCTTCAGCACTATAATTCTCTCATCCAGGAAGGCATCGTGTTGATGTTCCAATCACGGACTTCCAGCATGCTGGGGAAACTTCTTTACAAACAACAATTCATGTGCATTTTCAAGTAAGTCTCAGTTTACAAATATGACCAGACACATTGTCCTAAGGCCAATCCACACCATCCTGCCTCCCTAACTGCATTACAAATTTGACAGCCTAAAAGTGTTGATGCTAACTTTATTTTAAATTTGCTTATTAAATATTTCCTTTATCCTGGAGAAAGAGACTTAATGTAGATGATTGTGTATTCTTCTCCTACTGTTAGAAATCATTTTGAGAGACCATAGCTATTGGAAGGAAATAAGCAATTCAATCCCACTTCAGGCACATGCAAGCTGTTGCCATCTTTTCCAACTCATGACTTCTGGACATCAAGTCTATACTGAGCTTAAAAAACAAACAAACACGAAAGCCAGAATGCAGTGGTCAAGACATTCAGATCCACAAGGCTTCCTAAATTCACCATCCTTCAAATCAGAGTTAAGATAGAAATTCCACTCAAAGGACACTCTAGCCATTAAATCTAAAACCTGTTCAAAATAAAAGGGCAAAAACGAAATCAAAACACAAAAATTCCACAGCTTTATTGAAGAAGTGCTGTTTAAGCTGTAAAGGATTTCCTGTTGCTCTTGTTTTAAATAATTTTATAGGATTCTTTTGTTCTTGGGTTACTCTATATCCAAATAATCACATATGTAAATGACTCAATGCAACAGTGGATGCCACTGACAATGTAAACAGTATTGTTTATCCAGAAGCATTCTATGCTCATGCAAAAATGGCATTAAAAGCTTGTGGTCAGATCAAAAAACCACAACTGTAATTGTTTATTTATATAGCTCACCATTATTCTGTAGCATCAGTTTACATTTTTAAAAATCTCTCAACATTGCTGAGTTAGTCTTAGAAGAGTGAAAAATGCAACGCTTGCCTAAATGATTAAAGACAAACAACTTAGGTCTATGCATGCAGCAAGATGCTTTAATATGGAAATTATTTACTTTGCCCTGGCTTATAGTTTTCATTTTGATGCTGCCCTTGAAACTCCTTGATAACAGGGCCATTCAGCGGAATTTCTGCATTTTTTCTCTGTAGTTCAGGGCAGCTGGTTTCTTTCCTCTCTAAGCAGAGAGCTAAAGTATATTTATCACTCTAACAGTGACTCAAAACAAACAGGAAGTCTTCATCAGCCGGCTCCTGGGCATAGCTGATATTAGGTACTGGCAGAAAGGAAACAGAGACCTCATTCTGTGGAAGTCCAACAGAATGTACATGCAGATGCGGGCGATAACAAAGTTAGGGATGCTCCAAATGACCACCACGTTCTCCCAAGATGAAGTGCTCTTGCAGTGCTCGCCGGTTTTCAGAGTCTGCGAAAATTCCTCAGGAGTTTTCCTTTCCATTTCAGTTTGAAAGAGTAGTTTGAACTGGATACCACGAGCCTTAGAATCCTTGTGAACCTATGCGCCAAAGAAAACCTGGGAGGGAGCTATTCTGGGAGATTTGGCTTTGATCTGGTTGCTAGGAAAAAGCCCTGCTTTTGTCTGCAAGTATTCTGAATGGCTCCTTCAGTCAGAATGAGGCCTGCAGGTCACTGTCTGAATTAAGTGAAGAGAATTTTTTTTTAATGCTAAAAATGAAGTTGTCGCTGTGTGCCATAATAAAGCTGGAGAGAGCAAACTGTGCTGCTGAGCGATGGCCGTGGCTCCTTGCTACAACTTAAACTCCAAGGTATACTGTGAAAATCACCCAAGCGTGCCTGCAGATCAAATATATGCAAATATCCCTCAGTGGCGCATATGTTCCTAGAGACCTTAGCCTTCACCTTCTTTTGCAAATAAAACCTGTTTCAGATTCAAAGCCCACTTTGTTTTTATTAATATAAATGTTCACTATCAAACAATTTTTTAACCTTATAAATAAATAGAAAGGTCAGACATTCACACCTGACTTTTTGCTGCGAAACCAAACTCGAAAGGGGTTAGACTGCAAACGACTGATACCGAATCAAAAATGATTAGGCAATACACTTTGGGAGGTCCTTTAAATTTTTTTTTTTATTTGTTGACTAATCTCCTTGTTTATGATAATGCTCATACCTTTGTATAAGGACTTTACAGCCATTATCTAATCTTCACAGATCCTGGTGAGGTAGAAAGGGAGCAAATCTTATCTCCATTCTCCAGATGAGGACACAGAGACGCAAGGAGGTTGAGTAACAAGCTCACATTTTAAGTGGCACGTTCCGCCCAGATGTAAAAATGACAGTAGGGCACGGGCTTTGCTTTTCCAGTAATGGGGCTGGATTTTCACCCAGTCACTCATATGTTCACCAGAACCCCCTGAAGACCAGCATTTCTATAGGGACTGTACTGAATCTCCATACAACCTGTTGGAAAAATATGCAGCCAACTGGCCCACCTGAGGATCAAACCCTTGACCTTAGTTCCTTTGGCATTGAGTGCCAATGAACTGAACCACAGACTGAAAGCCTAAGTAGCCCAGTGCAGAATGGGACCAATCCAAAAAGTTCCATTGCTCCCTTCTAAATAACTCTGGCATAGGAGAGAAGGCACTATATTTTGTGAACTTACCTAGTTTTGATCTCTCTCAAGTTTGAAACATATTTTACACTCCAAGCAAACCTGAATATGTGACATGTAAATGCAAAACTAAGAGAGCAAGGGGCACCTGGCTGGCTTAGTCAGTAGAGCATATGATGCTTGACCTTGGGGTCATGAGTTCGAGCCCCACATTGGGTGTGGAAACGACTTAAAAATTTTTTTAAATCTTAAAAAAAAAAAAAAGATAAGAGAGCTAAGAGGTAAACTACACGAATGAAAATTTAACCACAGTAAGAAAAAAATGAACGACAGAAAAATGTACCAAGGCTGGGACTGTTAGGACCATAGCATCTTTATGGGTCTCCATAAAGCATCTCCTCACTTACATTAAGTGCTATAGGTCTAGACAGTAGAGAGAAGGAAAAGTTAAAAATGAGAACGATCCTTTTCCAAATAAGTTAGATACCCCTTCTCTCATTCTCACTCTCGTTAACTTTACTAAGACACAACGGAGATCCTCCTTTCAAGGTAGTGGGGACCCTTATGCCTCAGAAAAGGTTCTAGAGAAAAATCTATGCAAAACCACTGGCATGTCAACCAGATACAACCTGCACTGCCAGCTGAGGAGAGACGATCTCCCAAAAACAGGCCGGGGACGCCTCTCTTCTATCAGAGCACCTCCTGGAGCTTTCAGACACAGGAAGGGAGCCTGGCCTATCTTTTGGAATGCAACATTCTCTACAGAACACCAGGCAAGAAGCACAGGAAGCTCAAAACAGACATCCCTCCCCAAAACCAAAACAAAAGTATTTTCAGGGCAGCATATTCTCTCAGTCTACCTGTGTACTAATTCTAATTTCTTCTCAAACTGCATATACAGTCGTAGGTCTGTGAGTTGTGGATCTGTGAACACTACAAAAATGCCTGCAATCTATCTCTGAAAGCCACAAAGCCAATCTCGGTTTGGGTATCATATGCATGGATCCTGAACTCTCCCAATCCAGGACTACCAAGTGCTTTTGTGCTCAACTCTGAATGTGGAGAAGGACTGAAAGGTCTTCCTGGACCCACAAAACGGCAACAGGCTAGCCGTACCAATTAACCAGACCACAGGAAGGGTTCTTCAGGCTTTGCGGAAGACCAGCCCCCAAGACCCCCCACTGAGTGGGACCCAAACCCTGGGGCTCCCACTACCCTTACTTATTCCCCCCCCCCTGCCTTGTGCAAACATTCCAGCTACCCAGGAGAACTTGACATTCATTTCTCACAGTGTCGCCATGGCTAGAGCTAAGCAAAAGCCAAAAATGAATTAGGTAAATATAGTAGGTTCAGGCACAAATTCAGCAGGTGAATTTATTTGCAAATTACTCTTTTGAAGCATCTCATTTAAGATTCTCTTTAGAGACACAGTAGAGAATTTTATCATTCTTAAAGTAAAGCAAAGCAGTATTTGATTTCAATATTTGGTGCATAGCCAATCATATAAAAATACTTAATAAAAGAATCCTTTTTGAAGTTATTATGCATTTATTACAGGATTATCGATTTCAGTAATGAGAATTTTATTGTTAGTATTGGGTTGACATGAGACATTTTTTTTTTCCTGGAGATTTCTCTAACATTTAATTGAGTCACCTTATTCCTTCTGCCCCAATACACAACTGTTCCTGTTATTCTTTGAATTAATTTGGATAAAAGCCTTCTGCAAAAGCCATCTTTCTGGATCCACATCCTCCTCTCTGAGCATTTGTTAACACATTACATTATACTAAAGTGAATCCACCCACAAGAAATTAGACAATCTATCCTGGTTTTAATATTTTTTGAAGGCTTACAAAGTGCTAATCACGAAAGCAGTGATTCCCAGCCCTGGTTTTGCGATAGCCTGGGATATCTCCAATTACCTCATAGTTCTTAAAAAAACAAAATTCCAAAAATTTTTCAGACGAAAATTAATTCTAATTTTATTTAATTTGAAATATAAATATCTGCCATCGCAGATAGGAAGTGTGTGTCACAGTAGGACTTGGTGGCTGGAGACTTGTTTAAAAAAAAAAAAAAAGGCAACAATAACCCATTGAAACTCCGCAAAGCTCAAAATCATTATGCTTCCCCCTCAGAAAAGAAATACTATTCTTATTCCTAGGAACTTAAATTCCTAACACACACCTTCTTGCAGGCACAGAAAGGAGCTAGGACAAAACCCATTCCAGGACATTTCCTCAAAAAGAATACAAATAAGGTGTGTCACGCATTTTCCTGAATAAAATAAACATGATAATATCTAATAATACCACCGCACTATTATATGTGGCCAAATTACAGTTGCACTAAGGAATGAGAAAATCTCTGGAATAGAACCAGGATTGCTTTTTAATTGTCCATTAGAAAAAGCAAAGAATAAAACCGCCTGCAATGATTTCCTTTTGAGATCATGCACCTTATTTTTAAAATACGAAATCAAAAACATATTGGGACGCATGGTGAGGCTGAGCAAAGAGAACTGTCTCCTCTCCTCAGCTCAGACTCAGCAGCTACAGCAAGCCCACAGTGCCAGCTGGAGCCTGCCAAGGCAACTAGCATTGCACGAAACAAAATCTTCATTCTTCGGTTCCGAGCTGACTCCGCCGAGAACATCTTTCTCTCCTCACCTTTTCTTCCTTGTTTTCTGAACTGAGATCTTTCTATTCAAGGATGTTCTTCCATTATGTGAGACGCCCCCAGAGCCAATGAAAAACGAGGACACTTTTACTTCGCGTGAAGATTCCTCTCCCAGGGCCATATTCCATGAATGAATGGCTTGTAGGACAGACCGCTAATAATAAACTCCACCAACTGTGCCAACACAAGTGTGAGAAATGCACGGGGAGGCTAAGGCTGGCCAAAGGAATTCTCCCATACCTGCAGCGGCTGACTCCTTCCAAGAAAGCTGTGGAGTCTGCTCATGTACTCACTTATTTGCCAGGAAGGTATTCCTTTTAAAAAGTAAAAACAAATAGCTCCTACCACGTCCTCCTTGCCTTGAAATCACTATTTCTACTGGAAAATAAACTCGTAAACTCCATCTGTTAAGATACTGGAGAACTCTGCCGGACAAAACATACCGATATTTGTTGAAGGAGCAATCCTATACTGGCTAGAAAAGGAACTGGGAACAAGGAGGTCATTTCCCATTCAAATTTAAATGTCACCATGAAATACTGTTGAAAAATCAAACACATCAAGAGTGATTGCACATGTCACAGACTCATCTCCTCTGACCTCCCTAACACTTGTATGAGGGTGTTACTGTCACTGAATTGTCTGGATTCCAAAGAGCATTCTGGCTGAGCTCTCACCCACCCTGTGGATTAACTAAGACCATTTTTTTCCCCCTCCTTTTAAATCTCAGGCTTGTTTTCCCCTTGCAACACAAAAGGCTTTGAGTCCCACCTACCCACTGTCGATTAGCTGGTGTGCAAAGAAGAAAGCAACTTGGTTAATTGTGGAAATGGAACACATTAGAAAATACAGCCACATAAGTTATTTCACAATCTACTTCATTTACTGGATAAAACATAACCTTCCACCCATTACTCAAACCATCTTCACACCCATTCTTTTCATGTATTCATCATCCATTTAACCAATATTTGTTGAGCATCTACTATATCCCAAGCACTTTGCTGGACACTGAGTTTGTAGCACTAGAGAAGACAGAGCCAGTCCCATCCTCTGAAGTGAAAATGCCCCTAGAGACTCAGAAAAAGACAGAGATTGTTTTAATTCACTTTGGGAAATGATAAAATCAAGAGGAAAATTATAACTAGGTAGAGTGATAAAGACTAATTCGAACAAAGTTTTCTAAATATGAAGACAGTGACCTTAACAAGTGTGGGGAAAAAAAAGAGTCATGGATGTAACATTTCAGGTTGGTTGTTCAGAGAAGGGCTCTCAAAGGCCAAGATATCTGAGCTGATTTTCTGTGAGAAGAGAGGCCAGGCAAAAAACAAAAGCAGGGGAACCTGGGTGATTCCGTCAGTTAAGCGACTGACTCTTGATTTCTGCTCAGGTATGATCTCAGTGCCATGAGATATGAGCACCTCGATGGGCTTTACGCTGGGTGCAGAGCCTACCTCCTGAGATTCTCTCTCTCTCATTCTCCTCCTGCCCTTCCCCTGCACATGCACACATGCTCTTTCTCTCTCTCAAAAAAAAAAAAAAAAAAAAAAAAGGAAAAACAAAACTTTTAAAAAAGAGTAAAATGCCCTAGACTGAGGAAGAGCTCGGTGAGTCCGAGGAATAGAAAGGAAGCAAGTAAGCTGAAACATAATGGAAAGCAAAATAAGGTAAGTCTGGAAATTTGAGGGACTTGGAGGTTGGAATTTGTTCTAAATGCAACAGGAAGCCTTTGGAGGATATCAGGCAAGGAAGTGACTTGATCTGATCGAGGCTTTCAAACAGCAGAGTGTCTGCACTCCACAGAGTCTAAGGAAGGATCCAAGCAGGGTGGATTCAGGATGTATTTTAGAGTAAGAACAAGAAAAGGGCTAAAAAAATAACTGCCTTTTTTTTTTTTTTACTTGAACAGTTGAGTAGATGATAAACTGAGACAGAGATGATGGTGGGGGGGAACACTTCTACTCTCTTTCTTCTAGGTGGGAGAGGTGGACATTCACTTATTCAACTTTGTCCCTCAGCAATCCTTGAATGCAAGAAAAATAGACTTTTATCCGCTTTCCTTATGTTCCAGTGTCCTATTTAAATCACAATATTCTAGATTGCTGGCATGCTTTTCTACTCCATTTACATCAGTTTCAAACCCTAGTTTAATATCCAGCTCCTCTAAGAAGATTTTGCTGATTAAAACTCTCCTCCTAATGATTATGCCTTATTAATATCCATTCTTTCCATTTTTATTACAAATCTTTTACTCTATTTTATACTTAGCTCCTACAGGATTGAGACCAGATTCTTCAGCCTTCCTCTCTTTTTCAGCCCCCATGTGCCCACCTCCCAATACAACGTATTCCCAAAGCCCCACTTGGCCCTGTGTTACCCAAACCTGAGCTCTACCCACCCCCACGCACCCCCATCACTCTTCTCTAACAGACTTTCCCTCTCCATAGCTCTACCTGCCACACTATCCAGCCAATCCTTTAAGACCTAGATCAAGGGACCTCTTTTCAAGAACCCATTGTTGACCCCTCCCCAAACAGAGGTCATCTCTCCCTCCCATCCCCTAGGAGGCAGTGGAGTATAATGGTTGAGGGCTCGGGCTCTGGGGTCAGGCTCTCTGTTCACAGGCCCACCTCTGCCTGGCCTAGCTCTGCGCCCCAGGGTAAGCCATTAATATGTATAGATCTCTCCTGCTTTATCTGCCGAGTGTATGTGGGGGGAGGTTCAGGAAGTAAGAGTACCTGTAACTCAAAATTGTTATGAGGATTGAGACAACGCACCTAAAATGTATCATGTAGCTGCCAACACATAGTAAGGACTGACTCTTCAGTACTAGGCGTTTTTGTTATTCCATTTCAGCATTCTTTGGCTCTCTAATCAAAATAACAGTCTACTTTGTCTTGTGGTTGCTTTTAACCCATCAGATTAAAAGCTCTCTGAGAATGCAATGGTGCTTTCTTGATCTTTACATTTAGTAGATATTATATGAATAGTTATTGATGAATGAATGTGGAATATAAAATAAACAATTTTAAGGATTTTCATTTCTTTTTCCCCAAATACATTGGCTCTTGTTAAAGTAGAAATAACATCTTTTCATTTCCTATTTTAAAATTCCATATTTCCCAGTGTGTACATATATTGTGTACATATATGCATATTCATACTGTGTATATATTATATACAGTCTGCATTCTAAATATTTGAATTTTCTGAATTAACAGACTCTTGTGTTCAATACAAGTAGCACATATAGGGGCACCTGGGTGGTTCCGTCGATTGAGTGCCCGACTTCTGCTCAGGTCATGATCTCACGGTTTGTGAGTTGGAGCCCCAAGTCGGGCTCTGTGCTGACAGCTCAGAGCCTGGAGCCTGCTTTGAATTCTGTCTCCCCCTCTCTCTGCCCCTCCCCCACTTGTGCTTGGTCTCTGTCTCTCAAAAATAAATAAATAAATGTAAAACAAACAAACAAACAAGTAGTGCATATATCAGGCTACATTCACCAGGAATGCTGCCTTTAAAATAGAAAACTATCTTTTCACTTATCCTAAACACAAGGAATTACAACGGGCCATCATTCCTGCTCACAAAAATCTTCTGGCCTCTGAGGACCCGGAGTTAGGCAGGAGGTTCTGGTTAGCGACATGTGCTCTCTCATCTACATCAGTTAATGTTTATTGGACAGAGCACGGATGCAACGCACTGTGCTGTGTGTTTTGGGTACATTTTCTAAATGTGAAAACACTATGATGTCTAACATGTCAGGAAAGACATCATTCCTGTCTGTAGTGAATAATAAAAAAAAACATATCTCGATAGGTTTCTGAATTACTATTCATTGCATCTCATCTCACATAGGAAGGAAAACCTTGACAAGCTTTGCAATATGACAAAGACAAGGTCTAGTAGAGAAATAAAGGGAGAAAGTGTGGATCTGAAACTAAATTAAGGGTCAGTTGTGGCTTACTTTTCAAAAAAAAAAACTAAACACAACATGCTAAAATAGATTAAAATATAAACATGGGGTCTCTACATCTTTCTTCACAAAGTATCAGTTAATCTAGCAAGGATTTCTTATAGTTTCTAGTAAACATAATTTTACTGTGCTTTGTCCCTAGATTGGCCCATGTCTAAATAATTATAGATGTAAATCACACAACCCCACCTGAAAAATATCATTTTTCCCTAGTGATGAGCTGGAATCAAAACTCCAGAACAGGGGCAACTGGGTGGCTCAGTTGGTTGAGTGTCCAACTTCAGATCAGGCCATGATCTCACATCAGGCTCACTGCTGTCAGCCTGTCAGCACAGAGCCCACTTTGGATCTTCTGTCCCCCTCTCTCTCCGCCCCTCCCCCACTTGCATTCTCTCAAAACTAAATTTATAAAAATGAAAAAAAAAGAACCCTCCAGAATAACTGTGCCTCAATACAACCCACTGCAGTTTTCTCTGTTCATCTGCTTGTTTCCTTTGTTCACCCCTCCGTCCTTCATTTTTTCCCTCCTTCTTTCCACCATTTGTGAATGATTTGGCCAACCCTTCTAGCCGACAGTCTGTGTCTTCAATCCCTAGTCAGCAGCTATATTCTATTCCACAGATTGAGCTATTTAACTGTGCAAGTTCTTGTCTCCAAAACACACTCCTCTTTTCTCGGTTGAGTTATAACACATACTTTTTTCATCAACTGCTAAAAAAAGTAACAAAGACTCCATTCTTACACACAACCTCAAGAATCCAGGATAATTTCTCATGTAGCATCCACTTAAACTCTTGCTATTTCCATGTCACAATCTAACTGCCTATGGCATATCCTGAATTCTGATAAAAACCCATCCAATTCTATCAGTGAAATTCCCGTCTCTTGATGTCTGGTTGACAAACTACCTAAAACACACCCACATTGAAACAAGTGGGTAAGAAAACCACCAAGATAACTATTGGATGCTCTGTTCTTAGTTTCTACATACTTAAAAAAAATTTTTGTTTAATGTTTATTCTTTCTTGGAAGACAGAAAGACAGAGTGCAAGCAGGGGAGGGACAGAGAGAGAGAGGGAGACACAAAATCTGAAGCAGGCTCCAGGCTCTGAGTTGTCAGCACAGAGCCCGACACGGGTCTCGAACCCACGAAGCATGAGATCATGACCTGGGCCAAAGTCGGACGCCCAACCAACTGAGCCACCCAGGTGCCCCTCTACATCCTTTTTTACACCTTCAGTGAACCACACCCAGTACAGTCTCCATGGATTACACATTCGAATTAAATAAAATGCTGGCCTATGTCTTTCTGCCTCACGCATTCTTTCTCTGCTTAGCTACTAATAGTTATTTTTTCATTACTGTTCAAGTTAACTGCATGGCAAAACCCATAATCTCAAATACATAACTGTTCAACTTTATCTGAAAGTGGAGGACCTCTCCTAATTTTGCACCCCCTATTGACTCCTCAAAAGAGTTGTAAGAACATATCCACTCTTACCCCTCCTGTTTGGTTGTTTTCTTTAAATCTCCCTCCTCAATAAAACAACATGTATTAAAATCAAGCGCATTTGTTTTAAGTCATCAAAATGTGTCTTTGCCGCTGCATTTGCTTGCCTTTTTGTCTACTGAAAAAAAACTGAAACTTGGAGAGTAATGAGTAAAAGATTTCTGGAAGGAAAGACATTATTCGATATAGTAATATTGTAATAATAGAGCTCTTTCCCCACCTGCTTCAAAACCGACTCAGAACTTAGAAAGTGAAATGCAATTGCCTTTTTAAGTGGAAATTTAAATAGAAAGTAAAAAAGTTCAACTACTTTATTTCTAAGTAGTAAGGTGGATTCTGTCTGTTTTATTTATTGCTGAATCCCCATGCCTGGAACAGTGCCTGCCACATAATAGAGGTTATTTCAATAAATAAATGTTAAATGAATGAGCTTCTTTACCCAGAAAAATGTTGAAACTTGTTTACTAGCTGTCAAAAGTAGGTTCCTTCATGCATAAAAAAGCATCAGCTGTGTAATTTGCCCCCACTTCCTCCTTTTGCAGAAAGCCAACAAAAGAACTGTAACTTTTTACCTAAGGATCAAAGGTGTCAACCTATTGGCTCACACTACTTTAAAGTCTTGGATAACAGTCTTGGGTTATTTTTAGATAATTTCTTTTGTTTCAAGCTTGAAAAGAAGTATTAACAAAGATCAAAAAATAAATCACTGATTCAGAGCAGGAAAATGCATATTAAGAAGTTCAAAATATAGTATGTAGAGGCTGTGAGCTAACCTTCCCAGAATACAAGTCAGATCTAGCTTTAGATACTAAAGTACTATATCGGTCCCACTTGGGACCCATCAACATAAAAGGAATGAGGAGAACTTAGAGAGTTGAAAGTCTGAAAAGGAAAGAGAAAAACAATTTAAAAATTATAGAGTGACCCAGGCATTCTCAATGTCTAATCCAATAAACCGAGAGGTAGAAAGATACAACCAAATTGTAATAACAGAGAACCCTAGATAGTGAAATTCGGGGTGAGTTTATTCTCACCCACAATCTTCTGTATTTCCAAACATTCTCCAAGACATACGTAAGACTAGTGCAGTCAGAAAAAAAAAATACACATACTTTTTAAGCCAAGGGGGGGAAAAAAAGAAGGGTAAAAATCACGTGATAGGTGAAGAAAACTTAAAGAATCAAGATTATACAGGTAAAGAAGAGAACACATATTGGTGACTTAACAGTCTTTGTAGTTTAAAACAACCATTAACCTAAATCAATTGCAAGACACACAGGATGGCTTATTTTTTGCTAAAACAAGAAGTACACACACACACACACACACACACATGCACAAAACATATACACATGCGCATATATTATGCAGAGTTACAGGGAGTAGGGCTCCTGGAGAAAGGGCAAAGGCAAAAAACCATGTGAAAAAGAAAAAGTTCCTATCATTAGGACTCATTTAAGGCAGCAACTCTCATATACTGACTAGATGTGAAGATGACAGAACATGGACAAAGGAAAAGGGGCAGGCCTTCCCAAGAGGACACAGAAGAATGTCAGGAAAAGGAGACATGTTTAAAAGAAAGGTTGAAATACAATGCCTATTGTAACACAAGCGAGGCATAGTGTCCGAGGTGTGAACATACATTCTAGAGTCGAAAAATGTTTGAGAATCCCTAACCTACCATCTTCAAGGCAAAGGATTCTGGAAAGCCCAAGATAATAGGGGATTGAGCAGTTTCTCTGGCAGGGTGATCAGAAGTGAAAGGTCTTGTCAAAAAGATAGGACCAGAAATGAAGCTCTAATTGTTCCACAGGCTGACCAGAAGTGCTCCCAGTATCTACATATCTCACTCCAAAATCATCTGGAAGAATACGAACCCCAACCTAGTGTAACATCCTTGACCCATCCTGGGGCCAAGGAATTGTATTATCCTTAACAAAACTGTCATTTGTACCCAGTTTCTCTCTTTCTGGTCGTCACAGAGATAGTAAATAAGAAATCAACATTATCCACATAATAAAAAGTGGCCTCTCTCAAGTATCATAATTGCAACACAAAGAGGTTAACCAAGAAAAAATGCTTTTATTCACAGGAATTACTCTACCAGCGGAAATATCAGGATGTTAACTGGCGCCATGATTAATTGGGGAGATACTTGGAGGACATACGGGGTTTCCCAGACTCTTTAAATAACATTGTATAGGTATTTGTCTCCCTTTGACCTCATGACAATTGACCACATACGTCTAAGATTAGAATGTTTCAGGTCAACTCAAACTTTCACACTAGATCTGGACCAAGCAGATAGAAAGCACAAGCAAAACTAAACCTTCTATTTAGGACAGGAGCCCTTTCTAAGTTCTACAATTTCCTTGGGCAGTGCTACAGCTGAAAACACAGCCAAAGAGAGCGTTTAACAACAAATTCAATTGGCTTCGTTCTTCATAGAGGAATAGTGCGGATTTACCCCAGCACCTAATATGTGTCAACGATTACACTGAACACGTCACACCCACTATTTCTCTAGGGTCCTTGGCGAGGCTGTTCAGTCCTGGCTACTCTCTCTCAAGTTAAAGCTGGGGAAATTCAAAGTTCCTTAGGAAGTCCCCCACCAGCAGTAGCCAGGGAATGAAGTCCTGGAGTAACCTAGTCCCAATCACTTAAAGAAAAATGAAGGCTACATGGTAAAATTGGATGAGGAAGACTGGAAAATTGTCTTATTATAAAAGGCCTGGCACTGCTACTGGGCATCAGAGCAAATTCTGGTGGAGTTGCAAGCCTGTATCATTCTCCCCAGGGTTATGGGCTCATCATATTTGGCTCTCATACAGATCGCTCGTTCCTATTCTATCACTACCTCGCTCTCTCCATCTCTCTCTCTCTCCACCTCTCTCAGCTGTGGCCTCTGTCTTCCTGAGACAGAACGGGTGCACGGAACCGGAACCAGTAAGAGGTAACAGATCAAAGAGCAACATCGCCCTGCATGTCCCAAGCTGTTAGCCCTCAGGCTGAGCTGCTACTCTCACTTCCACCCACAACCCTTTTGTTTTCTCTTGTACTGATCCTTGACCAGAAACCTTTCCCTATCCCCATGCCCTTCTCTCCCCACGGTCTTCCTTGCCCTAGCCCATCCCCTCTACCTGCGTGGGCACTCACCCACACCTGCACACATTCTTACTTGCATCCCTTGTGCTTCACAGGGCATCGAGTACTCAACACAGAGAAAAGAAAGCGCTCAGGCCTCACTGAAGCCACCTACATATGCCCCAAGTCAGAATCTCACTTGGTTTGGGGGCGGTTTCAAATATTAGTTTCACAGTCACTACTCAATACCACCCAAAGATCAATTTCATCTATCTTTTCTTTAAATGGGGCTTTGGCAGCCCAAATTTAGGGCAGGTACTAAAACCAGACAGAATTTTTTTCTGTACTGCTTCCGTGAAGAGGCTGGCCAAAGAGTATTAAAGTCACCCTTGCTGTCGGTTTCTCTGTTTTCCGCATCTTGGAACGCTGCACAAGTCAGCTGCACGTAAAACCACGCAAAGGGTTTTGCTGTCCACACCCAATACCGGACAGACCCCTCTTTAAAAGTCAGCATTGCTTCCCAAACACGTCCTTCTTAGTACTATCTAATGCTACGTGACGCTACGTTGCACTCTCCTCCATCTGTCTAGGTAGGAGGCTCTTCACTCTGCGCCCCTTCTGGCCGGTCCTGAAGATGTGAAGGGAAAAGCCTCAAAGGTGGGGAGTTTCAAGTTTCTGTGCAACAACCAGGCAGCCATATCCTTCTGCTTTCCCCTGAAAATCAGGCATCACCTTATCGTTTCCTCACCAAGATTAACTCCTGCTTCCTGAAGAGTATTTCTGAGGTAGAAAGCAGAGGTGGTGAAAAAAGGGGGAGCTGAAAAGTCCAATCTGTCAAGCTCCATTTTAGAAGAAAGGAAAACTGAAAAGTGAACGTATTTAACATGAGCCATTTCCTGCACTCAGGAGGGAAGAAAGCGCGCTGGTAACTGTGTGCAGGAGGAGATCCGCACTGGTGTTATCTCTGACCTGCAGCTTAGCCCCAGTGTCTCAGCTGCCAAAAAGCTCCCATTCAACGTTGTGCTGAGTTCATCAATGCTCCACGTGTCAGGATCCTAACAGGAAAAAGCAGGACAGACAGTCTCTCCATTCAACCGCCTGGGGACCCCATGACAACTAAAATCCCCTCGCAGACCGTCCATATCAACCTTCGGCAGGTCAGAGCACGCAACCCCTTCAGAACCACAGGCTCAGGCCCACACCCTTTCCCCTTGTCAACATCGTCACTTTAAACAGAACATCGAGCCTTATCACGAAACCTGAAGTAAGTATGACAATTAAGATGGATTGCAAAGCCTGCTTGTGCTTCACAATTAACAATCACTTGGCAGCGGGTTCCACGCAACTGTTGGGGGGTATGGCAAGAACTTTATCCCTGCTTAGTGTTGCATTAGCATATTTAGTAGGCTGCAAGACATAATTCCTAAGATATGAACATATTTTTGTCTTTTTTAAAAATCTGCAATTAAGCTATAATATGTAGAAACTCTGCACCAGGCAATCAACGTGCAAACACCAAGATGGAATCGCGCAGGAGGAGGGGGGCAAGGGAAAGCAACGTCTCCCCCAGCACTGATACCAACTTGAACCGGTGGCTACTTCCAGTGTCATGGGCCGGCTGGAAAACCGTGGCTTCTTGCCGCCTACGGCAAAATTTACGGGGGTGCTGGCGTTGCCCCACTGCTGCTGCCATCGGGGGGTTGCTCTGTAAGAGCAGAGCTACCTGCTTTAATCGGACACATGAAAAAAAAATCAGACCCTGAGATGACCCCAGTAGCTACACAGCAAACTATGCACTTTTCAGAAAAAGCACCCGATTCTCAATCTCTGAGTAATAAACGATGCTGATAAAAACCACAAAGACACTTTATTCAACAAACATAAGACCTCTTCATCAAACTTGCCATTATTTTCCCTTACTTTCTGACCCACCTGCCACGCCGATGAAAAGGTTCAGGGAGCACCCAAACTGGACCAGCGTTACCGGAAACAACTGGGAGCTACCATCCCAAGCTTCTCTGGTGTGTCTATTGTATATGCTCAAGCTTCAAGTCCAAGCATGCCCTGAGCGGGGGCCGGGGAGGGAAAGAAACGGAGCCAGATCTTTCTGAGATAGCCAGGACTTTGTCTTTCTTGACATCTGGGTTGCAAGGAGGCAGGATATCCTGCCAAATATATTACAGCTGTGAGACCCACCTTGTGATTTAAGACACTGCAGAATCTGAAGAGCACAGAAGACATAGGTGTGTTTTCTGAGAAAGAAGCCTCACCCTTTGCTTCTTTTGCAAAAGAAAACACGCGCGCGTGTGCGCCACCAGTTTAGGTGAGCGGCTCTCCAGTTGCATAAAAGAGAGCATATGAAAGCAACAAATGCAATTTAGCACACAAAGTCTTTCTTTACAAAACCAGTAGAGGAGCAGATTAAAGCACCTGGCAGTCTTGGCAAGCCGAAAGAAAAATCTAAGCTGTGACAAAACAAAACAGGTGTACAGGTACAAAACTTTTGCTTTCCAATAATGCCCCTCTCTTCACTGGAATGCTTTGACAGGTGCAGAAGTTCAAGTTACAGTAGGGAAATGGCAAATAAATACACAGCATTAGTGTCTGACGTGCTTGCTGAGCACCGGGGATGTTAATAACTGGCAAGGTACACTAATCTCTGATTGCAACATTTGGTTTACCTTAATCTGGAGGGACAGCTGTATTAAAGAGGGAATTATACTAATCAGTTCAAGGCCCTTGCATATAAAACTTCCCATTAGGCTTAAAGTACACCAGCTTATGCTCATTCTCTAGGAGCCTTACATCTGGTTCTGAATAAGGCAGCCTCTCATTTGCAAGGTACAAACTGAAAACAAGGGGGAGGGGGGCTGACAGTTGCTGGAGGATGGGTGATAGAAGAGTAAGCTACTAATTCTTTGAAATTTTTAACAGCACAAAACTAGCTTCTAGGCATCTTAATACTAAAAGGGGAAAAAAAAAAAAAGCATGTGTTATCAACCCTAGGCCATTTTTTCCTGTTACCGGAGGTGACCAACATAAAATAAAATTGATGATGTCAGTCAAAAACAGCTAAGCACAAAGCTTGGCTTTGTTATCTTAAGTCAGAAGGTATGATAGGCCATGCCATATGGCTCTAATCCGCCTCTATCTCCCATCACCTAACAGGAAACCTTCATGTAGCATGACCTTATTTGGCTGGTTCCAGGTTAGGGCTGCCCAAAGGGGATTTTTCTGTTTCTGCTATATCCAAAGGTTTATGTTGATTTTTTTCTGAGCCCTGCAAACTATAAATCCGACTGATTACTCTGCACTCTTTTGCTTGACTGAGCCTTTACAATCAGACATCCCCGTTAACAATAAGCTCCTAATGAATCAAACATCTATGGCATTAGTTTCACCTAGCTGCCTCTTTCCCATGCACTGTGCTGCTTTGTCAGACCTGGTTTGATGAGAAAAGCTAGTGACACTTGCTGCACCTATTGATAAACAATTCAGTAATGAGGGGCATAACAAAAATTACCTAAAACAACCTGATTAAAAATGACAGGCAAGGCTTACTCCCTTGCTCTACGGCGAAGGTAACTCCGGTTCTGCGTAGGGAAAATAATGAGGTAAAATAAAATTTCCTTCTTAGCAAGGAGTTCACTTCTGAATGTGTGTTGATGAGGAGATTCAGTTTTTCCAGTGATGTTTTCCACTCTTTCAGGTTATATGATTACCAGTAACGTTAGGGACTCATCGAATTCGGGATGGTTGCCTTTCAACTTTCCGAGACGAATTCCCTGCTTTTTCTACTTAAACTTTCAGAATAATCAAACTTTCTTTCTTAAATGTGAATTTAGTCATTGAGAAATTCAATAGTATAATGCTAATAATTAGGTAAGTATAGTGTGGGCACAAAAGAGAAATTCTAAGATACCAAAAAAAAAAAAAAAAAGTTTTGGAACAAAGTAGGAGAAACTTCATGGAGAAAATCATCTCCCTAAAAGGAATAATTTAACCTTACCATGGACATGGAAGTTCCTTTTATTGGGGTCACCCGGAGGACCTTTGCAACTTCGAAACAAGCTTATACCCAGAGGAGGCCAGGCTCTTGTGAAAGCTTGATTCAAAGACAGAAATGTGTGGGTTTTGCAATTGTGTGGCATCATGCTGGGAGGGTTTCCATCAGTGCACAGATGCACTTGAAAATCAAATATGGACATGGGGAATGTTTTTTTGGAGATGGAAAATGAGTGCTGATGACATGTTTATACTTCGCAGATGGATCCAGTACAGAACCATTTTTTGTAAAGAAACAATACCCACCATTTGCTAAAAAAAAATTTTTTTTTGAGCAGCTACAAAATGGTGGCACAAAAAGTGAATATTCCCGTCATATATGCTCCACCTGTTTCTCGGTCTTACAACTGTCTTCCATCCTGACCGTAATCAATGACTGCTGTAGTCTTATTTTCTTTTCAAATGTTATCCAAAAGAATATGAAAAAAGAAACACAATACACAAAGGCATTTGGAAGAGCAAAATGATTTGAAATTAATTTGCCACATATGAAAAATTGGAAAATGACAAATGCTATTAAGTAACAAATGCTGAATTGAATCCTAAAAAATTCATTCTAATTGGCATATTTTCTCCCTAAATTTGATATCAAACCAATTTTTGAATGTTTTCTATCTAGAGTCCAGAATGTCTCCTCCATTCCTTCTTTTGGCCCCACCTTAGATCACTTAGGTATTTTAACTCTGGAAATTCCAATGCTTAGCATGGCATTAATACTGTTTACTGCCTGGGTGGCTCAGTCAGTTGAGCATCTTACTGTTGGTTTCAGCTCAGGTCATGATCTCACTCACGGTTGGTGGGTGTGAGCCCCACATCTGGCTCTGCCCTGGCAGCACAGAGTCTGCTTGGGATTCTCTCTCTCTCTTTCTCTCTCAATCTCTCTCTCTGCCCCTCCCCTGCTTGCACTGTCTCTTTCCCAAAATAAATAAATAAAACTTAAACTTTTTTTCTTTAAAGAAATACTGTTTATTGCCTTATTATTGACACATTGTAATGATGAGTAGTTCCTAGTGACAAATATCAACCATAATGACATGGAAAGGCACGATATGTATGGGATATGGGTTTGTAAGAAGATAACCTAAAGCATTTAAGTGTTGAAAAACATTATTAGTAACATTGCAAACTTTGCTCAATAAAAGCTATCAGAATAGTCAAATCTTAACTTATTGAGACCACCAATGATATTGAAACTTGCCATCCCAAGTGGGAAATAGTGACAAAGTGACCCACCTCAAAGATACAGCAATTATAAAACAATAAGGAAGCTATGGATCTGAAATATAAAAGTTAATAATTTTTTAAAACAGCAAATTCTGAACACATTTTCAGACTTGATGAATGAGTATGTGTTTCAAGTGTTTCAAATAATACACGACACTAAATTTGTTTCTTACTTTTGGTCAGACAAATTAACTTTTCTTGATGTTTTACCTTTCTTGCCATCTGTCTTCCTAACCTACTGAATTTCACAGCTAGCCTTTAATCAATCATATTTTTTATTCTAAGTATCAGTCCGAGATTAAGAATTAGAAATAGACTCTGAGTCACAAACGGTCATACAGCCTGAGACTAGATAACAAAATCTTGAGAATCTACATAAGTCGACATGTTCTTTCGACCCTGTAGTTTCTGGCAGTGTACCAAACATAAATCGACAGTTCTACGTTCTATGATTCTGCCCCTTGTTATCATCCTGAAACTAACAAAAGCCTGTGTACCCTTCTCTAAATGAAGCAAGGCTTCATCTTTATTGCTGGATTTTTGACACATGTGAACAAGGCCAAAACATTTATAAATTCTTAATTATTTCTTGCCTATCCATAAAAAAACAAAAGTTTTAATCATAAACTTAAGGTAGTCTTAAAGTTCCACAGAAAATGTTAGTACTCATCCTAAATAAAACTTGTTAAACTTTGAAATGGTCAAGAAAAATGAAAGTATATCTTTCCAGTTAGAGTATATATGAGG
This sequence comes from Panthera uncia, assembly GCF_023721935.1. Taxonomy (NCBI): domain Eukaryota; kingdom Metazoa; phylum Chordata; class Mammalia; order Carnivora; family Felidae; genus Panthera; species Panthera uncia. Next base: position 84,644,109 of record NW_026057584.1, read on the forward strand.
TCATTGTGTTCCTAATCAACTTTCAGCAAATGCATAGAACAGAGAGCTCAGAAAAAATAAGAGATCATTTGTTTCTATTTCTTTATTTAAGATATTAGGGAAAGGAGATGTGAGAAGTAATAAAACTAATCTAGTTCACATAACTAGATTGCTGGGAAATCAGATTTCCTGAGGCCTGCTTGATTCTTCTAAACCATTCTGTTTGCAAATCTTGTAATATTTAGTTAGAATGGACTAATGTTATTGGTCACCTATTCTCTAAGTACTATATTAAGTATATTATAAAATAATACGGTGTTCAGATATCATCACACTTAGAGAATAATTTTATAACAATATAAAAATTAATAAGCTACGTTCTACCAGTGCCTAAATTGTTGCCTAGATGTAAAGTCAGCACCTCACTAAGATAACTATACTATTGGTCTATAAGTTAATTATGGGATAATATAATCCCTTGTCCCTGGTGACAAGCAGAAGTTATGTAAGGGTGCTGTTAGCCAAAGAACAGCTAAATACAGGGCCCCTGTATGTTGGTCTGGCCTCTAGACCAGAGAGATCCAGGGACAAAACACTCTGTAATCCTAACCAAGCTGCTCATCATTCATCTAAGGAAGAACTAGTGAGCTTTTCTACATCAAAGTCAAACCTGACTTGCATGGTAGTCAAAAGTTTCTAAAACTTGAAGTTCATTACAGTCCACTGTTTTCTTCTTGATATCTGCTACACAGAAAGAAGAGCCAATATTCCAAAGTAAAGTCATCTCTACTTAAGAAAGTGGAAGCAATCTTCCTGAGTCCTAGCGTTTACAGGTAGGACAGCCTGGCTATTCTACAAGCATCTTGGCCTACTTCCCAAAGTGCTCATTGGTGTCTGGGTGTCTGAATAGTAGCTGGTGGATTTCCATGGCTTGTCACCACTATCCCTAACTTCTGGTAGTAGTCCCAACTCTGCCAGCAGTTACACATAATGTATGTGTGAGAAGAAAATATGCTTCTTTTTGCTGGGAAAGGGTTTGGGTTCATCAGACCTTTAAACCCCAAGGATGAAAAAGAGTTCTGAATCAAATAACGTGGAGGCATTGGTACAGAGAAAACTTTTCCATCAGTAAAAGTTAAAATTCACAGATGTCTTCCTAATAATGATAGTGAATAGCTTACTTCACATATGTATCATCCATGGTATTTATCCAACACCTTTAAGTGGGTTGGGTGCTATTAACCAAGGATCAACTTAAACACAGGGAGACTGAATGTCAGATATGGTTTTAGGCATTTTGAGACAAGATGCCCTGGACTGTCCTAAATTTGGTCTAGAAATATTCTGGATGGAGTCTGTTCCCACGGTTAGCATTAGTTATGTAAATGTGTATATGAGTCTAATTTTTCAAACTGGGTCGGTTGTGTAGTTCATGTTTACTCACATATTATCTGCACTGATTCATATATCCTAATCTTAATTAGCATTTAGACATAGTAACTGGTATATAACTAAACATATAATAATCATATTCTTTTATGTTACTTACATTTTAAGTTATCCATTAAAATTCAGCCAGTCAAAATAATCTGTAGGCAAGGAGAAGTTTCGTTCTCATGTATGAAGAACTTAAAAAAATATCCTTTGGGGGCTCCTGGCTGGCTCTGAAAGTAGAGCATGCGACACTTGATCTCAGGGCCATGAGTTCAAGCCCCACCTTGCACCTAGAGCTTACTTTAAAAAAAATCCTTCGAGTAGAATTTTAGACATTTATACCCATACTGAGAGGTTCCTTTAGTTTCTATGGAATCTGTGTGAAAGTAGTTTCATCCAGTATGTTGAGTGCCAGAACGCTAGACTCCTCTTTTATCGTCTGCCATCCAATAGACAAAACCGACTTTTTCTTGTTACATAGCTTCCATTAGTAACCATGGAACGATCCAGTACGTCTGATATTATTTTCTTGGTGTAGCTAATGCTACCAGTGATGATGGCCCTGAGATTGTGGTACTTTCTGCTTTCACACTTGAGGGCCTACCAGTTACTATAGTTGCCACAAGAAACTAACAGTAACCAACAAGCACGAATAGAAATTGCACATACACATCTCTTTTATTGTTCTAAACAACCTCATGAAGTCTTTAGAAACTGTCACATAGTTGCATCCCGTCACAGAATGTGATGTTCTACCACTAAAAAGTTGGGAAGATTTGTATGGGTAAACCCCCACCTCTACATCAATGGATGCGATGGGATAAAGATGATAGGTTTATAGAATTGATCCCAACATGTAGTCAGTTCATAAGGAGGTCAAAATTATAATAGTTATGAAACATGTTAACTTTGAGAAGATTGAGACAGTCAGGCAGAGGAACCATTTCCCCAAGCTAAGTTGTAAAGAAAGGCTACTAACCCTTTCATTCTTTTCTAAGTGGAGAACAGATCTTCTCCAGGCTGTTCTGAGTAGCCTCTCCCTGTCTCCACAGAGGCCTCACTTGACCTTTGCAATGTAGCACACCCAGACCTTCCTAATCGTGTGCATATTGTAACATCAGATGAAATCTTTCCCCTTCCCTTTGCCTCCAATAGTCTTAAATTAACTGAAGTCACCATATTTCATTGAGAACCATGTTATTACATTATTCTAGACACTGTCTTAAATTATATGACACTGTTGGAACTTTTACTTTTTTCAGGTAACAAATCTTAAAAGATGTTAAAGTCCATTGTTTAGTAAAGCAGATGACTAAAAATTGGAGCTGTCTGAAGTCACTTTAAACTATATCCTATAATATCACAATTAATTCATTCAGTGTATACTCATCAAGTCCTGCCATGTGTAAGGCACTGTGAGCCGGAAAAGATAGAAAGTAGTGGAGCTCCAGGTCTCATGAAGAAACCAATACTCCAAATTATTGTTCAGTCATAAGTTGATAAAGGAGGCTTTTTTGCTTTCTGTTGGCATATGAATATTTATTACTGTCATATTTCATGAACCAAATTTAAGATCTTGGTCTTTCCTTCTTGTTTCATATACAGCCAAAAGAGAGAGATTGACTATTTGAACAACCTTACAGGTGCCTTGGTGGCTCAGATCGTTGAGTGTCTGACTCTTCATTTCAGGACAAGTCATGATCCCAGGGTCATGGGATTGAGCCTCACGTAGGGTTCCATGCTGACCATGAAGTCTGCTGAAGATTCACTCCCTCTCTTCCTCTGTTCCTCTCCCTCTCTTGTGTTCTATTTCTCAAATGAATGAATGAATGAATGAATGAATGAATGAATGAAACAACCTTCAGGCAGACTCCAGGAATGTCACCAACACCATGACCTTTGTGACCAAATCTAGCAACCAGAACTTCACTATTTTCCTCAATAAAACTCAAGAGACCATCATTCAAGAAAAGGACTGTGATTTTTTTTTTCCTGTTCTTGATCAGCTGGACCCCGACACACTTTCTAATGGCAGAATTTGACTGTGTGGCTTCAACCCCTAGTTTTTCCAGTACGATTTTCTAATATAATTCCCTTTGCACGGGAAGTACCTCCAAAAGGTTTCACCTTCAGGGCTGTGCCCAAATGAGCTTTCTTGTACCATTCACCATATGCCACTTCTAATCTCACTGGTGGTGACACAGCTTCCCAGCAGTATGAAGACCACTACCCTTTCCCACCTTGCTGGCACCACAGGCCTGAGCAAAAGAGCAGAAGCTTTTTTAAAAGTAATTTGCCTTATTTGGTACAAGCCAATTCTTGTCCCTCCCTCCTATCCAGTCATCTGTTTAGCTGCTCTTATTAGTATTTGGCAAGAAAATTTTAATTTCTAAGAGTGTTATATGGTGAGCTCTATAGGACAATGATTTAAAAAATGGGCTTTGGAGTAAGATAGGTCAGAACTTAATGCTTATTCTACCACCCATTAGCTTTGTGGTCTTGAAAGAAATCTCTTGGGGCAGCCGGGTGGCTCAGTCGGTTGTGTGTCCAACTTCAGCTCAGGTCACAGTCTCATGGATTGTGAGTTAGAGCCTGCTTTGGATTCTGTGTCTCCTTCTCTCTCTGCCCCTCCCCTGCTTGTGCTCTCTCTCTCTCTCTCAAAAATAAACATTAAAAAAAGAAAGAAAGAAACCTCTTAGTCTTTCTGAGCCTCAGTTTCTTCATCTGTGAAATAGAAATACTGATTCTTTCTTGGTGATGTGCTAAGGACTAAATGAAACAATATTCATGGGTCCCTTAGTGTATGCCCTCACATGGGGTGTGTGTTCAATTAAAAGTGACTTTAATTGTACTGGACCTTGGGTGAGGTGAATATGCATGATGTGATTGCAATATGACTCCATTTTAATAGAAGGGACAGTGGCAGAACTGTCTTCCTCTAATAATAAGAAAAGGAAACCTTAATGGAACTAAGGAAGCAAAGTATCTAGACCCAGAGCAAGGAGAGGGCCATGGTGCTGGGAAGGAGGTAGCATCAGGGGTGTCTGAGCTGGGGTTGCCCTGAAACAGAGCCTGTGACAAGGAATTCGAGAGCATGGAGAGAATAAAGTAGGGTTGGTGGAAAATCCAAACAATGTACCATAAGGGAACCTAAGATTCCTGTTGTTGAAGAAAGCACCTCTGAGGACCATGCCGAGTGCTTCTCAGAACTGCCTTGTCTGAAAGGTAGGTGGCTGAAACATGGATCCCCAGGCTCCTGTCTCACCCCCCCCACCCCAGTTTGGGCTGCCCTTGAGGGTGTTAACTCTCCCACGCATTTCCATGCTAAACTTGAAGAAGCATTGAGCAGGCTTCTGCAGTTCTGGAAGAGGCTCTGACGCAGAAATTAGGAAGACTCCAACAATGTTCTGGAGGACTGCACTTAGGAGGAAATATCCACCGAAGCTACAACTGAAATCAAAGAGGGCTTAGAGGATGAGACACAGGACTGCAAACTTTTCTGCACAAATAGTCTTTCTTTAAAAAAAAAAAAAAACACTTTATTTATTTATTCTGAGAAAGAGAGAGAGTGTGAGCTACAGAGGGGCAGAGAGAGAGAGAGAGAGAGAGAATCCCAAGCAGACTCCACACTGTCAGTGCAGAGCCCAACATGGGGCTCGATGTCACAAACCATGAGACCATGACCTGAGCCAAAATCAAGAGTCAGACGCTTAACTGACCAAGCCACCCAGGCGCCCCACAAATAGTCTTACTGACAGACCACGAAAAGCATCAAGACAGTGAAAAATTGTTACAGACTGAATGTCTGCATCCCCCCAAAATCCATTTGTTGAAATCCTGACCTTTAATGTGATGGTATGGGGAGGTGGGACCTCTGGAACATGACAGTAAGGTCATGAGGGTGGAGTGCTCTGCAGTGAGATTAGTGCCCTTATCAGGGACTAAAGAGATCAGAGTTCCTGCCCTTCACTGCCTGAGGCCACACAGAGATGGACACCTGCAAATGTGGAAGAGGGCTCTCCTTATGGCCTGGCGTGTCCACACTCTGACCTGAAACTTCCAGCCTCCAGAACTGTGAGAAATAAATGTCTATTGTTTATAAACCACACAGTCTATGATACTTTGTTATAACAGCTCAAACTGTGACAGAATTGAATGCTGGGTTCAAAGAGAAAGCAGATATATGATTTTCTCTCAGTTCTAGCTTAGCTTCTTTCCTATTTTGTTTTAAAAGTTTACATATTTAGGGGTGCCTGGGTGGCTCAGTCGGTTAAGCATCCGACTTCGGCTCAGGTCACGATCTCGTGGTTTGTGGGTTGAAGCCCGGCATCGGGCTCTGTGTTGACAGCTCATAGCCTGGAGCCTGCTTCCGATTCTGTGTCTCCGTCTCTCTCTGCCCCTCCCCTGCTCACTCTCTGTCTCTCTCCCTCTCAAGAATAAATAAACATTAAAATTTAAGTTTATATATTTATTTTGACAGAGAGAGAGGGAGGGAGGGACAACTCAAGCAGGCTCCAGCACAGAGCCCAATGCTGGGCTCCATCTCATGAACCGTGAGATCATGACCTGAGCCAAAACCAAGAGTTGGATGCTTAACTGACTGAGCCACCCAGGCACCCCTAGCTTAACTTCTTCCATGGCAACCAGATTATAGCAAATCAAGTTAAATACAATAAAATAACAGTTCAAGGATACAGAATCCTTCCTTTCCCAGAAGATGCTACTAGGATCAGAGTCACAGGAATTCCAAACTTGGTTACCTATGTAGTCATACTATTGCCACAAAAGGAAAGATGTGGCTGGTCAAAGATAAGATATTCTCACTGCATCATCCATTCTCTAGCCCCGTAACCAGGAAACACTCCAGTCAAAGCCTGACCAATGTGGGTAAGCCAGACTCCTCAGCCACGTCCTCTGAAGTCTCCATTGTATTAGTCAGGCAGAAATTACTATATACTTGAAATGACGAGTCACAGCTTGTGCAGGAAACGTGATGGAGAAAATTAAACTCAGCATTAATGAGTTAAAAAGCCTTTTGGTTTCTATTTGAAAGGGGCAAGCTCGTTGGCCTATCTAATCTGACAGTGAAAGGTAAAATGATTTATAAGTGACAATTTATAATTTATAAATAATTAGATTGTCCATTCAATGCATGGTTTCAATTTCCATCCAATCAGAGTGCCACCTAGGGCTCCCTGATAAAATGGGAACATTGCATGGGACACAACTCATCTGAAAAAAAATATTCATTATTTATCAGAAATTCAAATTTAACTAGGAATTCTTTATTTTTATTTGCTCTATCTGGCAACTCTATTGCTACAAACAAGTACAAAGAAAGAGCTACTCATTAAAACAAGACTGTAAATGTTCTGGAATGTTGTGCTAAAGGTTCTTGGACTCCTCAGTAGTAGCAACATTTCAATAAATTGACATGTGAATTAACTCTAACAATTTGCATATTGTTTCCTTGGGCACATTTCTAAAAACTTTTGAAAGCTTTCAATAATTTATTTTGTCACAACCTGGCAATCTGTATATTGAAAAAACACTGTGATAGTAACAGGAAAAGTCTTTTCAAATAATTCCAAATGAGCTTTCCAAAGACTCCCGCCTACTTGTTAAGACTCAAAGATGCGTACTTTAAAATGTTTTCACAGGATTCACCTTATAAATAAAATCTAAGTCAACTTCCAAGTCCCAGAACAGCTCTGCAGAGAAGAGAAACATCCCAAAACCACATGCAGAGTCACTTCATTTTAGTTGCAAGATTCTTGTTCCAGCTCACCTTCCAAAACAATTTCAGTCAAGTAGAAATATTCTGACAATCCCCGCTCTTAGAATGGCAAATGATCCCTGCCTTTTCATTCATTCACTCATTACCTCTCCAAAAAGAGAATGTGCAGCTACCAGAATTTCATACAATTAGTGCTCCAAGAGCGTTTTAAATGCAAACCTATAAGAGGAAAGTAAAAACAAATCAAAGTTAATTGTGACTGGCTGGAACAAAATGCTTAAATCGATACAAGGACGGCTCATCTGCTCATCATTTACCCATTACCTGGGAGACGAACACCTCCTGCTGTGCCTGATTTTTGATACAGATTTACCATTGCCTGCATTCCTCAGACACGCGCCAAGGAAGCCCAAACCTTCCCTGACTCCCTCTCTCATTATCCTCTTTGCACTTACTAACCTATTCATTCTTAGTTTTTCCTTGCTTGTGTGTTCTTCTTTGCAAGGGGGGCATGCACACAAGGAAAAGTAGAGTTAAAACAACTGGATAAGAAGCTCAGGGACTTCCAGTAAAGCAGTCAGAGGAGGCGCCAGTGTCTGTGTGTGAATTACTGACTTCTCTCCATCAGTTCCACACTGACTTTTGTGATTTTCAGAAACCTCCACAAGTAGAATGCCAGTCCTTTTGTAAGGCATCCCTTAGGGGGAAAAAAAAATTGTTAAGGTCTCAGATCTAAATGAAGAGAAATGAACCCCTCTTATTTGGAGACGTGAGTGTCTTTAATGGCAGGGTAGCCTTAAAACTGGACATGAGTGTCCAGATGAAGGACGGGAAGCCAACATCAGTAGGTTGTTGGAAAGTTTGGCTTTTGAAGGCCATGTGTGCCGTTAGCTCTCAGCAATAAAGCCTGATGTTTCAGGAGAAAGACAAACTCATTTCTAACTGGCTGCCTTTCTTCAAACGCCCTTCACCGTAGCTAAGTATCCAAAAAATGGGATATAAAATGTATCTGCCATTGAAAGTTAATGTGTATCTCTGAATTAAATATACACACCAAATTTGAAAAAGCCTGCACAGGATGGTTGTGTTGATATATTAACTTCTTTTTAAATTTTTTTTTAGAAATTATTTTTTTTTAATTTTTAGAGAGAGAGCAGAAGCAGGGCAGGGGACAGAGGGAGAGAGAGAGAGAGAGAGAGAGAGAGAGAGAGAGAGAGAAAGACGGAGAATCTCAAGTAGGTTTCACTCTCAGTGCAGACCCCAATGTGGGACTTGATCCCATGACCCTGGGATCATGACCTGATCATGACCCTGGATCAAGAGACGCTCAACCGAGCCACCCAGACGCCCGAGCACATTAACTTCTTTTTTAGATAACTTTCCAAATGAAACTTTTGCAATTACATGTGACCATTAATTATTATTACTATTATTCTTATTAATGATTTCCAGGGAAGGGGGAAGACTCAAAAATTTTTGAAATAACTAATTTTTTTATTCTATTTGACAATTAAATGGGTGATGTGTAATTGCTATCATCATATTTACTGGCAATTATCCTCTTTTCACTTTCTAGCTATTTTGTTTTTACTTGTGCATATGGATTACCTAACAGAAAAGTGTAGAGATGACCACATAAATAGCAAATCACAAGTGAAAGTACATTGTATCTTCAGCCAAGTACACCCAAATAGGCTATGTGATGGTTAGAAATGCAGTTCCCACATTAAAATTGGAGTATAAATAAAACTGGGAAAATCTAGGAGCACACTGATACGGCAGGGGGAAAATAGAGTGTAAAGGATTGACTGGAGGAAAATCGTGGTGCTGTACAAAGGGGTGAGAGTCAGATACAACCGATAGCCAGCATCAGCCTTTCAATTCACTATTGGCCTGTGTTCCACCTACCACTTCCTCAATGTATCCTTTATGTTATTTTTTTAGGAAAGGACATTCATGACCAATAACAATGTTATAATGATCATAAGTATAGGATTTAAGATACGTTTTTTAAAAACACCTTTAACCAACAATAAAAGCCCCCAAAAGCCATGGGGGTAGTTACCTAGCTCAAGGTTTTATTTAGTGATGGTTCCACTTTTTCACTCACTGCCTGCAAATCAGCATTTTTAGTGGACAAAGGGCTCAGCAGCGGCCTTATGATTGCTTCTTTTCAAATGGTAATGGCTATCCTAACTCCTCTGCCAGGTTTTTCTTACCAGAGCACAAATTGCAGTTTACAAGGCTCTGAGGGGGAAAAAAAAAATCTTAGCTGAATATCTTTTTTTTTTTTATTCGACAAACTGACATGTAAATTACCCTTTAAGTGCTCCACTCTAGGGCTCTGATCATCTCCTAATTGTCACAGTCAATTGTAGCCAACAGTCTCTTCAATCCCAAGCGCTTTGACAACAAGCACAAGGATCAAAGCAGAATCAGCTCCCTTCAATATCCTTCTGTTTAGGATGCTACAAAACGCCTGAAAAAGAAAGGTGTAAGGGCATTGCTGTAGAGGAAACTGAGAGTAGCAAGTATTACAATAGTCGTTTTCTCCATCTCTAAAATTATGCTGTATAAGCTGCCGTGATCTTTAATCACATGTGCAGAACAAATACATAAACCTCCCGGGCAATTAATATGCTCTTAAGATTATACTAATATGCGAGCTTTACAAACAACACCGTCTCGATGGCTTAGGAAAACTCTGATACAGTGAGGGGATAGCAATCATTTCCTAGCAGCTTGAGCATCAGAAACTGTTATCAAACATATTCTGTATTTGAACATAAATTCCAAAGCATAGTTTTTCTAAGTTTGGTGTCAGGACTCCCTGCTCCCCATTGAAAATTCTTCAGGGTTGTTTTTTTTTTTTTTAATTAACCTAGAAATGTCCAACTGAAAATGTGCCCCCAAATACATTTTTTTAAATGTGGCACAAAAACTCATTTCAGAAGATGCTGTTTTCCTTACTAGGGGTGACTCTTGTCTTATTGCTTTACTGGCAAGAAACTAATTAAAAGTCATTACATGATCTGCAAACGTGATTCCTAAATAAGATGCACTTACCAGGACTACTGCTTCACAAACTATGACAATTCTTTCCAACTAAACTGGTTATTATACATCACTAACTTTTTTAAAAAGATTACGAATGCTGTTCTCACAAGAAAATTTTCACCCTCTCAAATATAATGATATAAATAATTTGGGGGAAAGAGAAACTGTGTAATAAATCTGTATCAAATAGCCACTTTAAAAATAATCTGAATACCGTCAGAGAAAAAGGACAGGTGGAAAGAAATCAAAGGTGCATGTGACAGCACCTATCCAAGCACCTCCACAGCTTGTCTCCTTGTGCCCAGGTATTGCACACAAGCAGTGGGTAAGGTCACAAATTGATTGACAGCCTTCCCACTCTCAAGAAAAAAAACTGAAAAAAAAAAGAGGCAGCGAACACCGCCGGGTTCCTTTCTCAGCAAGTTTGCTCAAATCCCCCTGTAGGGGTTTCCCGGTCTCCCCTCCATTTCACCTTGAATTCTCAGGTTTGATTGAAGAGCTTCACAGAAGGGTCTATTACAGATTGAGGAATGATCCATTTCACATCTGAAGCTCCAAAGAGCTACTTGTGAGGAGTCTCTGAGTGCATTTATCTCACATGTGAAGCTTTCTGCAAAATCAATATGGGTATTTTTCAGTTTGACAAGTCAACGTGAAATATCACCTAATAATAGAAAAACAGAGTTGTACATTTAAACACACCCGATACAGTTATCTATGACAAAGCTTATAGTTATTACTCATGGATATCCTCGAGTATGCCTCATCTAAATTCACCCTGAGAACTAGGCTAAAGCACGTAGAAAGAGAAACTGACTGACTACCATGTTTTTGGCTCCTTTGCCCAGATGAATCCAGGTTCTGTGGTGAGAGGAGAGAATGGACAGGAATCATGACCTCCACTACCAACTTGGAAGTGACATGGGAAGTGGGGAGAAAACGACCAGAGGTGAAAAAGAAGAAAACAGAACAAGTGAGAAAACGCAAAGAACTTCACACCTAATTAATTGGCAATAACTGGGCAAAACGTTCACCCAAAGAACAGTAACCTTGCTTCTCAACCCCCCACCACCACCACCACCACGGTAGCAAACACCAGCAGAATAACTGACATATATGTGTTGGGGTCTGACAATCTTCAGGTGAACTCTGGGTCTATTCTCCTTTCTGCATTAGCTTGAGGAATATGATTTAACTTCTCTAAACCTCTGAGTTTCTTTGCTGGTTATTTTTATCTTAAAATGGGATTAATCAGAAGATTTACCTTACAAGGTTTTGTGAGGACTGAACAAGATGATGCATATAGCACCTGGCACATGGAAAACATTTAATTATTTGTAAATATTGATGAAATTATTATCATTTCCTTAAACCTATCCACAAGGTCTCTAGGGTTCTAATCTGGTGCCATTTGTAGTGTTCCCTGGACCCTTTCCACACTGTTTAATGTCCCCAAGGGATATATGACCGTTTGGGTGAAAGAGTGTGCTCACTGTATTAACTCTGGTGTAGGTCCTAATAGAGGAGTGTAGCCATGCACATGTACTTGCCTTAAAAATGGTCTTCATCCAACCAGGAAGCCTGTTTCTAGCAACTGTGAGAGAGAGAGAGAAAATCAAATGGGACTTTGAGAAAGGAAAAAGCCCAGGCCTACAGACCACATCAGCTGATCACTTAAAGCAAGAAACGAGGTAGGAGACGTAACATATAGTTTTATTTCATATACCAAAATATTTAGTCTTTTTTTTTAAGTTTATTTATTTTGAGAGAGACAGAGAGAGAGAGAGAGGGAGGGAGAGCACAAGTGTGGGAAAGGGATAGAGAGAGGGAGAAAGAGAACCCCAAGCAAGTTGCACACTGTCTATGTGATGCAGGGCTCAGTCTCGCAAACTGTGACCTGAGCCAAAATCAAGAGTCAAACACATAACTGACCGAACCCCCCAGGTGCCCCGCCAGTATGTTATAATTAATAGCGGGGTTATTTCTATACATTCAGCCATAGGAAGAACCTTAAAAAAAAATCTCAACAGCATATTGGAAACCAAGGTCTGGTTAAGTGACTCACTATAAACACTTATTCCTCTCTATCACATTTTCCTGTAGCTTATTACTACCTAAGTAGTATTAACATCATTTATATTTGATGATCTATGCTTGGATCTGTAGACTGCTTGAAGCATACTTATAATTTTAGGTTAACTCTCCCCACTACACAGAATAAGGCCAGAGTAGGCAAAACATGTGAGTTCAGAAATGTGAAAATGCATGTTAATATAAAAATAAGAAAAGTATCATTATAAAATTCCATTGAAGTTTAAAAACTCTTATCCTGCATTTCAAAGTCAAATAACTAAATACAAATGACTTTGTATTTAATTAATTCAACCAATATGTATCAAGAGCTTAATATATGTAATACTGTTCATTTTTTAGCTACCCTACTGTTCTCCTCCATTATTAAAATTAAGCTATAGCTTTCATTCCAAAACCAAATTAAAATATTTTATTAAATGCTGATATAGAATTACAAGAACAAATTGAAACAATTTCCTACTTAAAAAGGGTCGTTTCCTTAAAAATTTTAATTTATTTGTTTTGGACTCAAAATACATTTTTAGCAAGGAAACAAGTTTATAAATGATAATTAAGTTCCCAGATTGACACATAAAAACCTGTTTAATGTAAAATGTACCTGAAACACACTAGAACCAAGTTTTAAACAACTGTGAGTCATGAGATCTATAAATTTAATCCTGGAGAGGCTTAAGGAGCGTCATCAAACACTGAGTTCCCAAAATCTGGGACGTATCAGGCAAGATACCTTAGGTAAGAATAGAGCATCCATGAGTTTGGGTGACCGCTATTCTCAGGATCGCACCAATGCCATCATCACCATCATTACCATCATCATCATCATCATCATCAATATCATTAACTTCCCATATTTTGCCCATCATTTTAGAGCATGGAGGCTATGAAGACGATGCTAGTAGGTAGCCAATAAGATGACATCTCATCACTATGGAGAATTGCACCAGGGTGTTGGGGCCTCACTCTCTCTGGCACTTAAACCTCTTCCATCATATTCGTTTCCCAACCCGGACTTTGAGTATTTAAAAATTGCTTTCAGTCAAGCAAATTAGAGCTCTAAGATATCACTACCCACATTCCAACATTTCCTCCTTCTAGATTTTGCCTTATACTGTGGCCACATCAGACTCCTTAAGCATAGCTTTGAAAAGTCCAGGAAAGGGGGCTAGCTCAGGACCTATTAACATATTCCTTCGCATGCTGTTAGTACCTCCACAAAACCACAATATTCAAATGAATATTTGCCTTTCTAAAAATCTCAACAGAAAATAATTTTGCAACTTCTCAATTATTTTTATATTTCAAAAGTTACCCTCCTTCATTATCGAGGTTTTCTGCCTTATTCCAGTTTTGGTTTTGATTCTGATTTTCAACTTTACTACTCAAAATCATGAGTGATGGGGCGCCTGGATGAGTGATGGGACTCCACTGGTTAAGCGTCCAACTCTTGATTTCAGCTCAGGTCATGATCTCAGGGTTATGAGACCTAGCCCCACATTGGGCTCTGCACTGAACAACGTGCCAGTGCAGAACCTGCTTAGGATTCTCTCTCTCTTCCTCTCTTCCTCTCTCTCTGCCTCTCTCTCTCTCAAAAATAAACTTTAAAAAAATTATGTGTGATGCCTGCTTTTCAAGTATTTCATATGTGCCATTAAGTAGTATCCTATAGTTCAACTAATAAAAATGCTAACTATGAACCTTTGTTTCCTACTTTCAGGTAAGAGCACAGTGCCCTACAGTTTGCAATCCACCTGAATGACCTCTGGCCTCATCAAACTGTAATCACAAAACATATACATACTTCACCTAGAAACTGAATGGAGCAGGAGCTTGGGGGAGGAGAAAATGGGGAGTTCTTGTTTAATGAGTGTAGTTTCAGTTTTGCAAGATGAGAAAGTTCTGGAGTTCTATTGCATAACAATGTGAATCTACTTACCACTGCAGAACTGCAGTTAACTCAAAATGGTTAAGAGGGCAAATCTCATGTTATTTTTTTACCACAGTTAAAAAAATGTTTAAATAAAATAATGTAGTAAAACTGCTTGAAAAAAAAACTAGTGCATTAATTCAATAATGAATGATTACAGAACATCTTTTAAAAACTGAATTAAGGATATCCTTATTTTTAGGTGTTAGGCAGCCAAGATCTTGGATTTTAGTCTTAATTTCTTTTCTATGAATATACTGACTGCAAGATTATCTATAAAGTTTTCAAATCCAAATGGACTTACATATGACATGATATAAGAGAAACTGCACATGAAAATGCATGTCAAAACTAAATAAACCAATGAAATTTGGATTATAGAATTTCACTTCTCTTCTGAAAGATTCAAAGAGTGAAACACAAGAAAACCACCACTCCCAGGTGCTGTGTTCTGTTACTACACATTGTTACCATTTGAAATCTCAAATTTTAACTGAATTCAATGAATTTCAGTGGACCAAGCAAAAGCTAAAGTCCATTCAGACAAAAATACTTGAACCTAAACCAGACTAATTTTTAGTGGTTTCTCTGTTTTTGTAACAATTTCACAATATCTTAACACTCACTTTCTCCTGGGTTTTTTGTTTGTTTGTTTGTTTTACATTTTACTCTGGTTAACTTTTTACCATTACTTATTTATTTACTTTATTATTTTTTCAGACACAGAGAGAGAGCAGGGAAGAAGGGGAGAGAGAGAGAGAGAGAGAGAGAGAGAGAGAGAGAGAGAGAGAGAATCCCAAGCAGGCTCCACACTTAGTGCAGAGCCCAATGAGATTTTCAATCCCACAACCCTGGGATCATGACCTGGGCTGAAATCAAGAGTTGGATACTTAACTGACTTAGTGACCCAGGTACCCATTTCTTTTTAATCATCTTTAAAAAAATTATATGATAAAATAAAGACTTTTTAGGATTCAAGGTCATAATGCTTTCTCTTTGAATAGGGTGAGCAAATTTATATTCATCCCACAGAAAGGCAGGAGACAGAAACTTCACAATAAGTAGGCAAAAGGAATTACAGAGTAATAAAGGAAGTTAATAGAAACTAGTGTCTTTAATTTATAATCCCACCTCCATGTAAAAAGAATGAAATCAATCAAAAGCAAAGGTAGATGGCTACCTTTTGAAAGTGAGTTCCCAGGAATAAATGGTAAGAAGAAAGTTAATGGGCATGATGCACTGACTCAAAAATTTATTAGAATTTTTTTTCTCTGCTATGTACTCTTCTCCAATCATTTGATCATCTAATGGTTTGTTGTTAACATTCATTCTTATAGTCTGTACAGTTTATTAGATTAGGGCAGAACCTTAAAGCCCACTGTGAATTTGCAGTTTATAATAACACTAATAGTTTTAATAATAATAGTTTTAATAATAATATAATAACTAACATATCTCAGCATTTACATTATCTCCTTGGAACAACTATATGAGGTGTCACTATCCCTCTAAGATATGAGGAAACTGAGGCTTTGAGAGATTAAATAACTTGGCTGAAACCACACACTAAAAAAGGCTGTGCCCTTAACCACAAAGCTACCCCTGCATGTTGATGAATTGCTACGAGTGTGAATTTCAGTGTAGATTCTTCATCTGCATCATCCATTATAAACCCTTATTTATCTTCTTGATAAGTGAGCTTCCTCCTGCTTTGGGGGTCTCCTATTGCCCAATAGTTCCTGAATAGAAACCATGTCTTGGACACAGACACTTGTTCTGATTGACTCCACGACTGAACCAAATGTGGTCAATGGTGAACAAGGTCATTGACCAGCAGCAGCAGCTCCCTTTGTCCCACAGCTACCACTCCAAGTATTCACCAAGCAGCCCGTTATAAACCATTCACTACAGAGAACAGCATCCATAATGGCAAGTCTTTTGAAATCCACTTGAATTCAGGACTATAATCACTAGCAATTCAGGGTATTCCAGAAGACGCTACTACCTTTGCAAATTACCATAATCAACATCAGTGAAGAACATCATGGCCAACACAATGGGCCTTTTCATTTCCCTGCTTCAGATCTGGATCCTCTTCCCCTAGACCTCTCTATGCCCAGGTGAATAGATTCACGCTATTCTTAGTGTTAACAGAGTGAGGACCCACTCTCACATCTTACTCAGGACAAGCCTAAGTATCCAAGAATAGCAAAGCTAGAATCCTAAGGACACTGTAGGTCGTGCCATGAAACTATATAGAAGAAAAATATGGCCTAAAGAAGTAAAATGATTTGCCCAAGTTCATAAGCTAGAGCAGAAAAAGAGAGACTTTACTGCAAGTCCAGTGCATTTTCCACTTAAAAGACTTTTACTTTTTTTTTTTAATCTTTTTTTAAGTTTATATATTTATTTTGAGAGAGAGAGCACATGCATGGATGCACGTGGGGGAGGGGCAGAGAGAGAGGCAGAGAGAGGGGGAGGAGAAAGAATCCCAAACAGGACCCGCATTGTCAGCATGGACCCGGACCAGACCTGGGCTCAAATTCACGAAACAGGAAGGTCATGACCTGAGACGAAATCAAGAGTCACACTTAACCAACTGAGCCATCCAGGCACTCCTCCACTTGAAGACTTTAAGCAAAAAGCCTACTATGTATCAAATACAGTACTATGTATTGCACATACAGTATTTCATATAATCCTCACAACCTTCACAAAAAAAAATAGTGTTACTCTTATAAGTAAGAAAGATTAAGTAATTTAGTTAAATTCACATGGCTAGAAAGTAGCAGCTGTAGGGCTCAGCTATCAACACCTTACTTTTAATATAATGGTCAAATTCCTTTTAAAAAACAAAACAAACAAAAAAAACCCCACAACTAACCCAGAAAGGATTATACCACTAGACAGTGGCGAATTTTCATCTTCTCAATAGATTACAGAAGAAAAGGTATAAAATGAAGGCCTGGGGAATTAAAAAAAAAAACTAAAGTAAAGGTGTTGAAGGATGCCTGGGTGGCTCAGTTGGTTAAGCGGCTGACTTTGGCCCAGGGGTGATCTAACGGCTCCTGAATTCAAGCCTTGCTTTGGGCTCTCTGCTGTCAGTGCAGAGCCCCCCCCCACTGCCGCCCCAAGCCCAGATCCTCTGTCCCCCTCTCTCTGCCCCTACTCTCCTCTCAAAATAAACATTTTTTTTAAATGTAAAGTAAAAGTGTTGCATGAATATACTGGTATTTCTTTTTATTTTTTTCCCAAAAGGATTTAAGATGATTTATCAAACAAACAAAAACAACACAAAACACATGTGATAATAAGATAAACTAAATTTAAAATTGACGAATAAAATGAGTCTAAGGGAAACTACAATGAAATTAAAAGACAAAATTATTGCAAGGAAGTCTTACGTACTTGCCAGCAGTATCTATAAATTTGAACTGGAGCTTTCAGACAGGCCACATGAAGAGGGAAATATGATTCACTGCATGGATCGGAATGTCCCTAACACAAAGAATATGCCATTTGCTCGGCAGGACGCAATTATTCCTGGTTCTGAGACCATAGAGAAATTTGTCCCTGTGGCCCTCCTCGAGAAGGCATAGCACAGAACAAGGAAGCGTCATCTCGACAGTATGCTGCCAGCCTGCAGAGCAATGCGCTGCATACGGTTATTTAATGCACCATTTGTTAGTGCCAGGTCGCAGCATTTAGTCATGGCAGTTCTTTGGGGATAGCATGCCGAATGTGAGGGTTTGAAAGTCCTGCATAAATTCAACACTAATGCTAATTCCCATAACATCTTTGCTAGGACACCCAACCCGTGTCCACTGGAGGTATTTAGTCCCCTTCCGCTCGCTCGCTCCATCTGAACACAAGGCACATCTCCTAACCTCTTCTGACGAAGAACAGATTGAAGCTGGTAGTCTCTGCACGAGACTCAGTCTCAAGTTGGCCTGAGGAGAATGAGTGAAGTGGGCAGAGCAAAGCCAGGCCAAGAGAGCCAGTTCGACAGTGGTGTGCTCACAGGTTGTGTCAGTTCATTGGTCAGATACAGACAGGCCCACCATTCCTGGGCTTTGCAGAGAGCTCCAGTTGCCGCTGGCAAAGTCCTGTTAGGAGCCGTTACTCCCACTCCTTTATTCACTCAGTCATTGAGTTGACCAGTGTCTATTAGTAATTATTATGGTGACGTGCCCGGGAAGCATAGCTGGACAAGATTCACGGTGCCCCTTCCTAACAAAGCTTGTCGGTTACCCTCTACCTGAAGATGCTCTTAATTTACACAACTCAAGAAAAAAGCATTGAGCTGGGGAACGAATAACTAAAACTCTACATCCTACCTCTTTTTCCGAAAGGCTGTGGAAGGATTCACCTGGGAATCTGGAGAGCAGCCCTTCCTTGGGATTAACTAAAGACTGTGGCCTTGCGATTCATTTCAGTAGTCCATGACTTTGGTTGTCTCATCTATCAAGAATGAAACTAATATGCAACAAATACATCATAATATGCTGTGAAAGATTAAAAAGAGTAAGTTATGAAAGCTAAAAACACTATGGAAGTATTACCTCTAAAATGTGCCCATCTTGGGGGTGCCTGGGCGGCTCAGTCAGTTAAGCGTTCGACTCTTAATTTCAGCTCAGGTTCTGATGTCACAGTTTGTGAGTTTGAGCCCTGTGGCTGCCTGCGTGGGATTTTCTTTCTTTCCCTCTCTCTTTCTGCCCCTCCCCCCCACACTCTCTCAAAATAAATAAATCAACTTTAAAAAATAAAAATAATATGTATGCATGTTGGTAAAATGGACCTTTAAATTATTATTACATAAGTACGCCTGAGTGTCTGTCATAATTAGAAACTTGTGCTAAGAATACAAGATAATGACGGGCACCTGGCTGGCTCAGTTGGTAGAGCATGTGACTCTTGATCTAGGGGTCATGAGTTCGAGTGTAGAGTTTGTATGAAGAGATTACTAAACAAAAATCAGAAGAAGAAGAAGAAGACAACAGGATAATAAAAAATAATTTAAAATAATAAAATATAATAAAAATATAATAAAAAAATTTAAAAATGAACAATTTATTCTACCTAAACACTAGACAACTGTATCAATAACATTTTATGGCTTGCACTGAAGGACTCACCAAATTACAAATACAGCCCTTCTAGAATGTTAAAAACATAGGACTGGCCTGAAATGGAAGCACCCATGTACTCTTATCTGTTGATGTGCAAACAGTATGGTTATGTAAGGAGTAAAAAATCAAAATAATAGTCATTTTACATTGTCAAAGTTCAGAGCATACTAAGAAATAACTCTGCCCCAGAGAGAGTTCTACATTCATTTACAACCCCTCTAACTGAAACTAGAATTGTCATCTTCTTTCCCTAACTTGCAAGTTATACCAAAGGCATGTAGTCAACTGGAAAACAAAGAGCACATCTCCTGACTGTACAGATTAAACCAATTTTAAGCATTTTAACATAAAAGCATATATCACAAGATGCACTGAACAGTATTATTCATACAAGGTCAAATTCTTACCTTTTCCTCATTCGGGTTGGCTACCACATATTGGGTAGTTAAGGATTGGATCCATTGCTTTCCAAGTTGCCTGTCTGCTTACCAGAAAATATTTCACTGAAAGTAAAGGGATCCCTTTCTTGAATGGTGGCAAGTGTGGAGAGTGCGCCACGAAGGCCTTGGGCACACTGTGAGAGTGCCTTGCGCTGCCTGCCCACCTCCAAATGCTGCACTCTGCCCCTCTATTGCATGTGAACCTTTCTACCTAACCCTATTATCACTAAGTTCTGCTTCTGCTTTTGTCTCTTAGCTAAAGAAGATGAGTAAGTCTTCAGAGGAAATGGTCTACTGTGGACAGGTGTTTGAGAAACCTCCCTGGAAGGTGAAGAACTGCAGCATCTAGCTGTGCTAGGACTCCTGCAGCAGCACCTACAACATGTACTGGAAGTCCTGGAACCTCCCCACTGCAGGTGTTGTCACCCAGTGCTACTGAGACATGGGCACCCAGCACAAGTGCCTGGGCACATTCAATCCAAGATCATGAAGGTGTAGGAGACTGCAGCCAGCAAGTGCCGCTGAGTGGCAGTCAAGCAGTTGCATGACTTCAAGATCAAATTCCCACTGCCTCACCAGGTCCTACATCAGCAACACAAGCCATGCTTAACCACCAAGAGGCCCAAAACTTTCTTGCAGATGCAGAGCCTCCCTGTCCCCAAGTTTGCCCAAATAAACTCCTTGGAAAAATCAGGATGCTAAGAAAGAAAAAGGGAAGAAAAGAAGGAAAGAAAGAAAGAAAGAAAGGAAAGGGAAAGAAAGAAAGGAAAGGGAAAGAAAGAAAGAAAGAAAGAAAGAAAGAAAGAAAGAAAGAAAGAAACGAAGGAAGAAAGAAAGAAAAGGACTCATAAAGAGAACTCAGGTTCAAGATGGCAACCTAGGAAGATCCTGAAGTCATCTTCTCCCATAGACATAACAAATCTACAGCTACATATTGAATAATTTTCTCTGAAGAAGTTCTGAAAACTCGATGAACAATGCCTCCACAACAAAAGATAAAAGAGCCACATCAAGATAGGTAGAAGAGGCAGAGATGTGCTCCTGCCAAAATCCCACCTCAGGCCCAGCAACCCACAATCAGCAGGGACCTCAACAACATGAAACTTTTCCTTGAGGACCAAGAGATTCATGTCTCCACATCAGGCATCCCAACTCTTGGGTCCTGCATCAGAAAGATGAGCCCCCCAAATCTAAAACCAATGGGGATTATGCCCAAGAGAACCATAGGAAACAGAGAACCTGCCCTTAAAGGACTCACACCTGCAAACTCTCTCACCCCAGGACCTAGCACAAGAGCAGCAGTTAGAAAAGCACCTATATCACATATGAAGGAGATCTACTTACCAATCTTAAAGCAAGTGCTGGAGAGCTGGAAAACCAATGGAACTGTCTCTGGGGATGGAAGTTCTGGCAGGCACCACTCTTGGATCTCATTCTACCTTGTTAATGTCAGCACTGGCAGGTGCCACTTTGGCAATCTCCCTCTAACCTGCTGGTACGCATGAGCACACCCTCCCCCCGCACACACCACAGCCATACCACAGGCAGCCAGCCAGCCAGGCACCCCACATACCCAATGCTACAGCCCTGGCCCAGCCATAACCATCAGCAGCCATGTGCAACTTACACAGGGAATGCCGCTTGAGCCCTGGCTCTGGTGGCCAAAGGGGATTGCATTTCTGGGCCCAGTGGCTCACCTTCTACACAAGGCCACTCCTTCAAGATTGGGAGAGGTAACTGTTCCACCTTATAGAAACAAGCACAGAGAATCAGTCAAAGTGAAGAGACAGAGGAATGCATTCCAAAAGAAAGATCAAGACAAAGCCTCAGAAAAAGACCTTAGTGAAGTGAAGATAAGTAATCTACCTGATAAAGTTCAAGTAATGGTCATAAAGATGCTCGCCAAACTTGGGAGAAGAACAGATGAACACAGAACTTCAACAAGTAGATATAAAATATTAAAAAGTACCAAACAGAAGTCACAGAGCTGAAGAACATAATAATTGAACTAAAAAATATACTACAGGTTCAAAAGTAGACTGAATAAAGCAGAACTAATCAGCAAGCTGGAAGACAAAACATAATACTAAAGAAAGCCATCAAACCACAATGGAAAAGAGAAAGAGAAGAGAAAAGGAATGGAGAAGAACTACAAAAATGGCCCGAGCACAATTAACAAAACGGCAACAAGTTATACCTATCAACAATTACTTTAAATGTAAACAGATTAAATTCTCCAATCAAAAGACATGCACTGTGGCTAAATGGATAAAAAACAAGATGCCTCTCTATGTTGCCTACAAGGGACTCACTTCAGAAGTATACACACAGACTGAAAGTGAAGGGATGGAAAAAGATAGGCAAACAAATTGAAATTTTTAAAAAGCTGATGTAGCTACATTTATATCAAATGAAAAGGTTTTAAAAACAAAAACTAAAATAAAATATAAAGAAAGACATTGCATAATGATAAAGGAGTCAATCCAGCAAGAATGCTTAACATTTATAAATATACACATACCCAACATAGAGGCAATAAAATATATAAAGCAAAGATTAATGGACCTAAAGGGAGAAATTGACAGCAACACAATAAGAGTGGGGGAGTTTAACACCCCACTTATATCAATTGGATAGATCACCCAGACAGAAAATCAATAAGAAAACATCAGCCTTAAATGACACATTAGACTAGATGGACTTTATTAATAGACATACACAGAACATTCTATCTGAAAACAGAAGAATAAAAATCTCTCTGAAGAGCAGATGGAACATTCTCCAGTATAGATCACATTAGGCCACAAAACAAATCTCAAGAAGAATGAAGTCATATCAAGTATATTTTCCAACCACAATGGTATAAAACTAGAAAAACTGGAAAAGCTACAAAAATGTGAAAACGAAACAGCATGCTACTGAACAACCAACAGGTCATCAAAGAAATCAAAGAGAAATCAGAAAATATCTAGAGACAAATGAAAGCAGAAATATGGCATACCAAAACCTAAGGATGTAACAAAGGAGGATATAAAAGGGAAGTTCATACCAGTACAAGCCTAAGTCAAGAAATAAGAAAAATCTCAAATAAACAATGTAACTTTACAACCAAAGGAACTATAAAAAGAACAAACAAAACTCACAGTTAGTAGAAGGAAAATAATAAAAATCAGAGCAGAAATAAATGAAATAGAGACTAAAAAAACAAATAGAAAAGGTCAACAAAACTAAGAGCTGTTTCTTTGAAAAGATAGACAAAATTAACAAACGTTTAGCTAGACTCACCAAGAAAATGAGAAGGCTCAATTAAATAAAATCAGAAATAAGACAAGTGAAACAACAAATGGTACCACAGACACACAAAGGATTATGAGTCTATGATAAACAATTCTATGCCCACAAACTGGACAACCTAGAAGACATGAGTAAATACCTGGAAATATACAATCTTCCAAGACTGACTCATGAAAAAATAGATTCTGAATAGATCAAATAAAGAGATTGAATGAGTAATCAGAAACCTCCCAACATACAAAAGTCCAGGATCAGATGGCTTTCTGGTGAATTCTACCAAACACTCAGGAAGATTTAATACTTATCTTTTTCAAACTTCTCCACAAAATTGAAGAGGAGGGAATGCCTTCCAAACACTTTCTCTGAAGCCAGCATTATACTGACACCAAAACCAGACAAAGACATCATACAAAAAAAGAAAATTATAGGCCAAGATCCTTGTACTGGGATATTAAAAATATATACAAAAATCTTCAACAAAATGTTAGCAAATGGAATCCAAGAACACATTAAAAAGATCATACACCATGGGGCGCCTGGATGCTCAGTTGGTTAAGCGTCCAACTTCATCTCAGGTCATGATCTCAAGATTCATGAGTGCAAGCTCCACATTGGGCTCTGTGCTGACAGCTCGGAGCCTGGAGCCTGCTTCAGATTCTGTGTCTCCCTCTCTCTCTGCCCCTCCCCTGCTCACGCTCTGTCTCTCTCAAAAATAAACATTAAAAAAAATTTTTTTAAAAATCATACACCATGATCAAAGTGGGATTTATTCTAATGATGCAAGGATGGTTCAACATCTGGAGATCAGAAATAAAATAGCAATGCCCAGTATCTTCACTTAAAAAAAAAAAAAAAGATTTTATTTGTAAGTAATCTTGATACCTAACATGGGGCTTGAACTCCCAACCCCTCAAGAGTCACACGCTCTACTGACTGAGCCAGCCAGGCATCCCATCCTCACTTTTACTCCACATAGTATTGGAAGTCCTACCACAGCAATTAGGCAGAGAGAAAGAAAGAAAGAAAGAAAGAAAGAAAGAAAGAAAGAAATTCATCCAAACTGGAAAGGAGAAGTATTTGTTACTTGTTGTGGATGACATGGTACTATATTTAGATAACCCTAAAGACTCCACTAAAAATGGTTAGAGCTAATAAATGAATTTGGTAAAGCTGCAGGATACAAAATTAATATACAAAAATCTGTTACACTTCCATACACTAATATTGAACTATAACCAACAGAAATCAAGAATACAATTCCATATACAACTGCATCAAAAGGAACAAAATACCTAGGAATAAATTTAACCAAGGAGGTGAAAGACCTGTACCCTGAGGTACAACTATAAGACATCGGTGAAAGAAATTGAAGAAGACATAAATAAGCGGAAGGATATTCCATGATCATGGATTGGAAGAATTAATATTGTAAAATTATCCATACTACCTGAAGCAATACAGATTCAATGCAATCTCTATCAAATTCTAATGGCATTATTCACAGAACTTAAACAAATAATTACAAAATTTATATGGAACCTCAAAAGACTCCGAAGAACCAAGACAATCTTGAGAAGAACAAATCCAGAAGTATCAGGCTTTGTGATTTCAAACTATAATATAAAGCCACAGTAATTGAAATAATATGTATTGGCATAAAAATAGACACATAGATCTCTGGAATATAATAGAGAGCCCAGAAATAAACTCATGCATATGCATGTATGGTCAATTAATTTATGACAAAGGGGTCAGGAATGTACAATGAATAAAGAATGGTCTCTTCAACAAATGGTGCTAAAAAAAAAAAATGGTATGCCACTACCTGTGCAAGAATAAAACTGGACCACTGCCTTGCACCATTTATGAAAATAAACACAAAATGGATTAAAGACGTTAATGTTAGACCTGAAAACATAAAATTCCTAGAAGAAAACATAGGCAGTAACCTCCTTGATATTGGTTGTGGTGATAGTTTTTTGACTCTGACTCCAAAGGCAAGGGAAACAAAAGCAAAAATAAATGGGATCACATCAAACTAAAAAGCTTCTGCATAGCTCTTTCTGCCATCTTGGAGCCTGTAGAGGCCTGTGGGAAAAGTAGCCTCCATAGACTCCAAGATTCTCCTGATACTCTTTTTGACAGGACTCCTAAAATGACAAATATGTCTGGAAGGCTGTCGTCCAAGGCCATATTTGCTGGCTATAAGTGGGTTCTCTAGAACCAGAGGGAGAACACAGCCCTTCTCAAAATTGAAGGTGTTTATGCTTGAGATGAAACTGAATTCCACCTAGGCCAAGAAATGTGCTTATGTGTAGAAAGCAAAGAACAACACAGTGACTCCCGGTGGCAAACTGAACAAAGCCAGAGTAATCTGCGGAAAAGTAACTCATGCTCACGGAAACAGTGGCATGATTTGCCAAATTCCAAAGCAACCTTCCTGCTAAAACCATTGGCCACAGAATCCATGTGATGCTGTACCCCTCAAGGATTTAAACTTACTGAAAAGTAAATAAAGGTATAGAGTTGTTCTCTTGTAAAAAAAAAGAAAAAGAAAAAGAAAAAAGAAAAGAAAAGAAAGAAAAGAAAAGAAAAGAAAAGAAAAGAAAAGAAAAGAAAAAAGAAAAAGAAAAACAAAGAAAAGGCTTCTGCATAGCTAAGGAAACCACAAACAAAGTGGAAGGCAACCTACTACACTGGAGAAGATATTTGCCAATCTGATAAGGGGTTGATATCCAGAATATGCAAAGAACTACAACTCAACAACAACAACAACAAATCTGATTAAAAAATGGGCAGATGATCTAACAGACATTTTTCTAGTGAAGATATACAGATGACTAAGAAGCACATAATTAGATGTTCAATATCACTAATCATCAGGGAAATGCAAATCAAAAGCCACAATGAGATATCACTTTATACCCATCAGAATGGCAAGTATCAAAAAGACAGAAATAACAAGTGTTGTTGAGGATGCAGAGAAAAGGGAATCCATGTGCACTATTGGTGGGAATGTAAGCTGGTATGGCCACCATGGAAAACAATATAGCGGTTCCTTAAAAAATTAAAAATAGAGTTACCATATGATTCACCAATTCCATTACTGGGTATCTATCTGAAGAAAACAAAGACACTAATTTGGAAAGATATATTCATCCTATGTTCACTGCAATATTATTTGCAATAGACAAGATATGGAAATCACCTAAAAGTCCATTGACGGATAAATGGATAAAGAAGACAGAGTAAAAATTTACAATGGAATACTAATTAGCTGTAAATAGGAATGAAATCTCGCCACTTGCAACAACATAGTAGATCTTGAAGGCATTTAATAAGTGAAATAAGTCAAACAGAGAAAGACAAATACTCATTTACGTGGAATCTAACAAACAAAACAAAACCAAATCCAGACTCATAGGCCCAGAGAACAGAGTGGTGGTTGCCTGAGAGCAGATAGATGGGGGAATGGGTAATGGGGATCAAGAGGTATAAACTTCTAGTTATAAAATAAGTAAGTCATGGGGAGGTAACGTACAGAAGCGGGAATACATTCGGTAGCGTTAACTTGTATGGTGACAGATGTGACTAGACATTGCAGTGATCAGTTCACAGTGTATACAAAAGTTGAATCATTGTGTTGTATACATAAAACTAATATGATATTGCATGTCAATTACACTTCAATAAAAAAGAAAAGACTTTATAAAGAAATAATACTTTATAAAGAAAGCTAGGCATCTATGTAATGTTCTTGTAGCGCCTTTTAAAATACACCTAACCTCTTACTTTTTCCCACCTAGTCTCTCAGATTTGAGGCCCTTTAAATGCCCTGCAGACCCTATGCACCTGATCAATGATATCAAGCAGATTAAAATGTACCCATATCCCATATTAAATAGAATTATTTCGCTGTAAAATTTTTGAAAGGATTTTTACAATTTTGTTTTTGAAATTTTAGGCCTTGGGTAACATGCCTAACTTATAACCAGCTACGATTTCTAAGTGATCAGCAAGCACGTAGAGGAATGTTTGCGATTTAACTTAAAAACTGTTTTCAAATGCAGTGACATTTTTATGATACTCTTTTTGAAAATGAATGAAGCTGACACAATATTGCATTTTGCTTAGTTATTAACCTGGCCTCCGTACTTCTAATATGCAACCAGTATTTTGTGATCAGGCCTTAAATATTTCCCCAGGTCTGTAAAACTTGGAAACTCTGGAGTGCCTTCAGTTTATTATGAATTAGGCCCACCCACAACAGCCCCCAATGTCATCTCCACCAGAGATCTAGCATAGGAGTCCTCGTGGACTGAACCACCAAACACCCAGCCCAAGGGTTGGTCACTGTGTGGTACTGTCTGGTCTTCTCTGCTGATAGTCTGGCACTGGCCAGCCAGTCTTCTAGCAAGCAGTCCACACCCAGATGGGATACCTTCTTTGAGCTTTCAGAACTCCTCGAGGTCTGGTGGCTACACTTAGCTCCTTATTTGAAGCTTTTCTTTTTTCACATCTTTCAAATAAAATCTTTTGTTGAGGTTCAGCTTGACATTAGAAGCTTGATATAATATATAACTGACCACATTCCCCCTCACCCACAAAAAAAAAAAAAAAAAAAAAAGAAAATTACTCTGGAAAAAGCCTTCAGAAATAAATGGACAAAACATATACCCCCTAACATCTCATATTCAGTCTTGGGCTTCTTGAAGGCAACATTACAGCTAATAGCCCAGCCTCCCCACCTCTACTGAACTGTTCTGGGGCCAGAAGTCTCCCAGCCCACCACTCCCAACCAATAGCCCCACATCCTTTACACTGTGCTACTTTTTAAAATGTTTATTTATTTTAGAGAGAGAGAGAGAAAGAGGAAGAGTGTAAGCGGGGGAAGGGGCAGAGGGAGACATGACCAGGGGCTCGAACTCATGAACCAAACATTGAGATCATGACTTGAGCTGAAATCAGACACTTCACTGATTGAGCCACCCAGACGCCCCCAGTATACTGTGCTACTCTAAAGGGAAAATCGGAAACTGTGTAGGTAAACATGGTGTATTGTTCAAATTTAAAATTCTGGGGAGATTTTTCAATATTTACAATTCTGATTTCTTTGTAGAGGTTCCTAAAATAATGACACTATTAAACCTTAAAATTAATACCTTACATTGGGCACAAATGCTCTGCCTTTTATGAGCATCTTCCCTAATCCATTCTTTCTCTTTATTCATTTAATATCGGTTGAGCCCCTCTTCTGTGCCAGATACCATGCTGAGCCCTGGTGAGTACGGCAGACGGAGTCCCTGGGAATAAAGAAGGCAGCAATTGCAACCCATCGTATCGTGGTGTCTTCTGTAAGTGCTTCGCATGGCTAATTTAAACCTGTTTTACTAAAATTCAACCCCATTTCTCCTTGTTCAGCCCATGGAGTAGGTAAACAACAGCCAATCACTATCCTTTCCAACATAGGTTTCCTGATACTTGAAACACTCAAATTTCTTTTTTCTTGCTCAAAATAAACATATTTTTCCACAAAGAAGATTAGATTTGATGTGTGCAACAAGCCAATGTAACTCCTTTGCCGTGTCATCACATTGTCATTGATATGAAAATATAGAATATAACTTTTCAGTCACATTGAAAGGATAAAGGAAAATAGAGTCCCAAGCGATCAACCAGTTTCTTAGGCATTAATCTACACACTAATCCTGATAATACCATTCTAAAAAAAACTGCACTAAAATGAAACAAAAATTTTGCCTCATTGCACAAGCTGAGAAAAAATAACTAATAGGTCTCTATCCCATATGACTCATATCTGCGTACGCTGCCCCCGAAGAAATCAAGACACACTGTCACTGAACAACATTATTATCCCTTAAGAAGGACTGTAAAATGTGTACATCACTCATTCGTTGACATTGAACTTGTGCCAAAACTATTAAGAGCACATATTAATACATATCCCAAATGTGTAGGAATGACTACAGAATAAAACACAAAATGAAATCGGTACTCACTATTAATTTGTCTTTTATAAATGATTAAGTAAAGCATACGAAGGAAATAAAAGGGCAATAAATACCCTTTTATCACAAACCGGGGGATTTCTCTTACTCTGGGCTTGCATACAACCCGTTTAGAAATATGCATAATTGCCTATGGTCAACATCATATCACTGCCAGATCACACATTAAACAGATAACCACTATTATTATAAAAGCGACTTCCTTGACCTCATATTTTGGTCTGGCTAGAAATTCCTGTATTTTCCCAGATCAGCTGTTACACAGTGCCAATCTCATGTTGTGCGTGTCACTTTGCCCCAGTATAAGTGACCGGCGCCTTATAGAGCTCACTCGAAGACACACTTATATGCATAGGAATAGCAGAAGTTCGAGAAATATGATCATAGTTCTTGCAGTGCTTTTTAAAATCTCGTCTATGTGTGTTTTTCTATTATAGCTAAGGTACAGTGTGTGTTATTTGGCAGCTGAATTTGACATGAAAATATAAAAGGTTTGGGCAACCACATATTTGGAAATAGAAATCTTTCCTGAAAACATGGCTTTGGTTTTTAAACACAGCTAAATTTCTGGAAACTTCAATTTGTTAAAGACAGCCAAGACTTCAATCATATTTAACATATTCCTGGGGTTTACATATAGTGTTTCAAAGTAATAAACAACATCTTGTTTGGAGTAGCATGAAGAAAATGAGGCAAGCACTTCTTTAGAGTAAAAGCTCCACTTTTAAAAATAGTTTGGAGACTCATTCTTATGTTGGTAAAATCACAAAACACTATTCAGCAAACAAAACATGATGAGCTCAATTCAAGTTGGTAAACATTTTTAGCTGGCTTCATTTGTAGTAAGAATTTTAATGTAACCATAACTTCAAGAATACATCCCTTATAATAGAAACTTGAGGGGCAAAACTTTTTTTTAATTGTTAATGAGAACGACGGTGTCAAGTTGGCATTTGAAAATCGGAAGAGATGTGATGACAGCAGTGAATTCATTGTTTGAACAAGTTTAAAAATCACATTACAGTGCACTAAAATGCACCCACATTTACTCACAAGCAGGCTCACTGCAGTGACCAACAAGCCCCAGGTCTGATTCAATAGGAGAAAATAGACTCCTTCTTTAAGGTAGCATCTATATGGCCACCTTCCCTCCAGCACATAAAACTAACAGTAAAGTTGTAAATCTTTCACATGCTTTTGTCTCATTGGTCTAAACATAACAGCGATGTCTAAAAAATCTTAAATCACTTAGTAAGAATAACAAGCCCTTTTCAATAAGCAAAACATGAGGAATCAAAATAGTACCATTCAAGGAAAGGAAGGAGCTTCCTCTATACTCTTTATAACAAGTCAGGTCAGAATTCACTTAACCACACTTTTTCCCTAAACAGATTCAGTGAACATAAAATCTGTTGTAAGAACAATTATAGATTCACATCTAGATAATTGAGGGCAAACCAACTAATAAGCATTGGAACATCTTGCTCTGCGGTCAACATTCCCTAATTTTGCCTACATGGTATTCCGAACTTGTTTTTATAATCAATATTTTATTTCTGGGGGTTAGTAGGCAAAACATGGGAATTTGTCTGAAGGTTTAAAAGTTGGTTGAGATACTACCTCACACCCATCAGGATAGACGCGCTGCAAAACAGAAAGTAACAAGCGTTGGTGAGGACGTGGAGACATTGGAGCCCCCATGCCCTGTGGGTGGGGATATTAAATGGTGTGGCCACTACACGAAACAGTGTGTCAGTTCCTCAGAATGTTAAAAACAGATTTACCACAGAATCCAGCAATTCTACTTTGGGGTATACACCCAAAAGAACTGGAAGGAGAGTCTCGAAGAGATATTGGTACACCCATGATACAGCAGCATTATTTCATAATGGCCAAACGGTGGGCGCAACCCAAGGATCAGTTAATGAGAGCGTGTAAGCAAATGTACAATGGAACATTGTTCAACCTTAAAAAGGAATGAAATTTTGACAGATGCTACAACATGGATGAACCTAGAGGACGTTCTGCTACGTGAAATAGGCCGCTTACAAGACGACAAATACTGTTATGCGAAGTGCCTTGATTAGTCAAATTCATAAAGACAGAAAGTAGAATGGTAGTTCCCAGGGCTGGGGGTGGGGGAGAATAGGAAGTTGTAGTTTAATGGGTACAGAGTTTCAGTTTTGCAAGAAGAAAAGAGATCCACAGATCACTTGCACAACAACATGAATATACTTAATGCTCCTGAACTGTATACTTAAAACTGGTTAAGATGGTAAATTTTACGTGATGTGTATTTTGTCACAAGTAAATGTTTTTAAACATTGAAATAAATTAGATAGATAGACAGACAGACAAAGTCTGTAGCCTGAAGATCAGGGCCAAGCCTGTTACAACATTTTATCATTGAATCTTGACAGCAACACAGGCCATGAGTGATATTATGTCCATGTTACAGGTGGGACAGCTAAGGCCCAAACCTCGAACCTCAGAAAAGAACACATTTCTAGCAAGTGGAGGGTTTGTGAGATAAATGAGTCCACACCTACACTGTGTTCAGTAGCACACTCTGCCTCTCAACGCTGATATTGATACCTTACTGCAAATCCCTGTCGTTTACTCTCAGGGTCCCAAACAGCAGGCATTGTCATTATTCAATCATCCACGTGTTAGTTGGTCTTCATCTTACATCCATTTATTCAGCACTAAATAGGCACTGGGATAGAAATAGAAAGACAGAATACCTGGCTTGCATGGTTTAGCATCCAGCAAATAAAAACAGATATGAAAGCAAAAGCCCTGCATGTAAGCAGCAATAAAGCAGATGTATAGCCTTTAGTTGGAGCCCACAGGAGGAAGAGAGAATGCCCTGATGAACGAAAGAACGAAGGCAAGTTCTGCCTTCTAGGCACTTTTATCTAAGACCAACTCCGATGGCTTCAAAGGGGCCGAAGACGTGCTCCTGTGACTTCTGCGGTGATGACTGCCTCTCTGCTAGCCTTTTCATCCTTGCCTCCCTCACTCGTTCAAGATGAAAATACCCCCGTTTTTTAGTAGAGGAGGGAAGCCCTAAAAAGTCTATGTTAAATGTCTCTTGGTAAAAGACGTTTCTGATCTAAAAGAGGAAAGGATTTGTAAAAATCTCCAACCATCCACTTAGAGAAAAAATACTATGAAATATTAAGTGTTTGGCCAAACTTCTCTTCCTACAGTCTAATGATGGACAAATATCAGGAGGAAAAAAAAGGAAAATCAATATTTTAAAGCTATTTGTCTCACTGATACACAGCTTAGACTCTGACTCTCAAAGCCCTTACCAAAAAAAAAAAAAAAAGAAGAAAAGAAAAGATACTTTGCAGTCGTTTTCCAGAGGAATAAAGTTTTATATGTTCCCTATGCAAGCAAGAAGTGATAAGATACAGTAATTTTGGTAATAAACCTTAAGACTTTAAAATTTAAAAGGAAATGTCTATAGAGTCATGTCTAGATACGCCTAGCAGAACTTTGAAAGTACATGCACTAAAGAGTGTAAGGTTGTTGTGCAACCTTAGAGGGACGGGGAAGTCTTTTGCTTCTAATTTTATATGATTTTTATGAATGTATGATATACTTTTTGGCATTTTTCAAATAAAAAAGGAAAAGCAGACAAGATTAATAAATGCTTTCATATACGCATATTACAGGATTAAAGAAGGAAGTCCATCTTCAATGACTATGTTGATTTACATAACAGACACCTTTATCCTTCATTAACAGGAAGTACTATAGCACAGTGGTTAGAAGCGGGGGTTTTTAAGTCAGACAGACTTTGGTTTGAATTTAAGCCTCATTCGTACTGGTTGTGAGCCGGAAAAACATGATTTACCCATTCAAAACTTATGTTCCCATCTATAAAATGGGGATAATAATACAAATCTCTCGGATTTATTGTTAAGATTTTAGACGTTAATATGTGTGGAACATACTGATCCCTCAGTTAAATATAATTATCAGAAGATTACAGGGAACAGAAGAGACCAGGTGATTCTACAATGTTAGCATTAAATTAGCTGAATATAGACATAAAGGAAGAGGAAAGACAAACTGATAATAGACTGTAAGGAAAGCTTGAATTTGATAATAAGGCAGCTTAATTACTCAGATATTGATTAGGATAATAATGAAGCTAAATTTGTATCCTGTTTCTAAAGATACCATGTACTTGTTTGCTCTTCTAGTTTCCTAAGTAGTCAACAATCTCAAGAGACTGTTCTTGAGACTTAACCATGCATGATTAAAAATAATAGATGATATTGAAAGCATCTGGTTCAGCAAATGCTCCCAGCACTGAAAAGTCAAGGTACTAATGCTGCTTTTTAAGATAATGCAAACTGCCAAAAGGAATGCTGATTGAATTTCTAAAAGGTAAACTGCTTAACACAGAGGAATGAGAAGTTATTTTTTAAAGAGTTAAAGGAGATTCATTTGAAATTTATCACAGTTAAGTACTAAACCAAGACAAGAAAAAAAAATGTGATACAAATAAAAGTGGTTAAGCAGAGATTTTAAAAGCAAGCTGTTTGGACAGTTAGTAGAAATCTTTATATGTTTACATAATAAAACCACATAAAATAAACAGAAATAACAAGGTTAGGTTAAAAGGAAAATGGCAGGCAATGAACTTGAAATCTACAAAATGTTTCAAATAATCCTAAACATCTTTATACAAATGTTAAACTGAGCCTCCTCATTAAAGAATATTTTTTTTTAAGTCAGGGTTCGATGAGGGTCAGGGATTTAACAATGGAGAGGCATAGATTTATCTTGCTGTCTCAGCAAATATTGTCATAAAACAATTTTGCTTTCCAACTTTGTAAAAAGAGCATTTGAGCAGTGTACACATACCAGAAGAAATTATTGTGGGCAGAAAAGTAAAGTTGGCACACTGGCCTTTTATTCCTCTCCTACTGTTACAGAGATTTAATCGTATCTGGGACACATATGCAAAGCCAGCCAAAGATATTAACAGGGTGGAAGCCATCTTTGCAGTGAAACATGGGAGCTCTTGCCTCTTTAAGAAATCTGTCCCGGGGTGCCTGGGTGGCTCAGTCGGTTGAGCAACCGACTTCGGCTCAGGTCGTGATCTCGAGGTTCATGAGTTCAAGCCCCACGTCGGGCTCTGGTGCTGACAGCTCAGAGCCTGGAGCCTGCTTTAGATTCTGTGTCCTCCTTTCTCACCACCCCACCCCTGCTTGTGCTCTGTCTCTGTCTTTCAAAAATGAATAAACATAAAAAAAAAAAAAAAGAAAGAAATCTGGCCCTGCCAGGGCACCTGGGTGGCTCAGTTGGTTAAGTGTCCAACACTTGATTTCGGCTCAGGTCATGATCTCACGGTTGTGAGATGGAGCCCCGCCTAGGGCTCTCAATTGGGCTCCCCATTGAGCTTGGAGCCTGCTTGGGATTCTCTCTCTCTCTCTCTCTCTCTCTCTCTCTCTCTGCCCCTCCCCTGTTCATGCTCTCTATCTTTCTCAAAATAAATAAACATTAAAAAAAAAAAGGTATCTGTCCCCACCAACCACCCGCAGAACAACTTTGTCTTAGAGATAAATGAAGTGAAGGCACAATTTCCAAAGTGCCCCTTAAGCTACCTGGATGGAGACAGAACATTCTGGGATGTGAGAATCCAGGCAGATCCTCTCCTGCTGATTTTCCCCAGCTTGCCCATTAACACAGATTAGTTTACTGTTCACATTGTCCCCTAGACATGAGGCAGAGAGAGCAAGTGGACTAAAACTGAAACAAGCCTTTGACGAGTACGGGAAGTGGGCTAGGGGTAGGGCACAGTGGAGCAGCAGCATCAGGCATCAGGCCAGAGCAACAGGCTCTGATGGACATACAGCGCCCGTATTTTCCAAACCGAAACTCATGACACATGGCTTGACAAGTATGATTGTACTTATGGGAACAACAGGACAGAATATTTACAACCCAGGGCTGCCCTGGAAAATCTAGGGTATATAAACACCACATCCATAAAGGCATTGAAAGTGGGAAGGCTAACATAACCTACTTTGAATTCTGCAAGTGCTGGCCAGCACATGTGAAAGGAAGCTGAAGTCACCCTCGTCTCTATTTATTTCTATCATAAATGCATTACATATTTTTGACACATTTAGGATCTCTATTCCAAAGACTTGCCATAAGAATAGCAGGTGATATCTGAATGAAATAGATTTTTACAGTTGAGTAGAAAAGCATGCATCATATCAGATTAGATTGTTTGCCAAACTTGCCTGCTCAGCCCTTACAGGGGAACTAAACTCACCCAGAGACTTCAGTGTATCAGAAGAGAGGAAATATTCTCAGAAAGCCCGTGCATGCTTGCACACAGCTTTCAGACTAGGCTCCATGAGTTTCCAGAAAGAAAATTCATCAATTCAAATTTGTGCCACTTTTTTTCTTGCCTTACATCCATTTAATTACTTGCATGTGAGAGTCATTGTTTCTTATACGACACCCCCCCAAAAAATACTTTAGTGAAAGCTTCTTGTAGAAAGAAAAACAAAGGTCAGTAACCTAATATCCCCAAGCAACCCTACAACAACAAACCAGGGAGGGAAAAAAGTGAAGAAATGCTCAGAACAGGGAAAAGATCTTCGTCTGTTTATTCTTTTGACAGTGAATAAAAATTACGATTTTCCCAATAACTATAAATTGCTCATGTGTCCAACTTTTAGAGAATATATAAGGAGGCCCCATAAAAGATTAGAAGAGTTATTCTGTGTGAGTTAAGAAACTTTTTTAAGGACTAGAAATGCATCAATACAATCCATTTTGTCATGACACACAGAAACTGGAGGTAGGAAAATGCCTGAGGGATTACCTAACAAAAGGAAAGCTCCTCCTCCCTGTCACATGAGGAAACTGAGGCACAGCAGCATGTCCAAGGTTAGCTAGTTGTAACTGAATCAAGGCCGAACCCCATCTCCTGCAGAGCTTATGGATGAGTTTATTCATCTGTAAAATGAGGGTGCCGAACTCCGAGGTCAATGCCAACCATAACATCCTGCAATGCTGTATTGATTGATTGCTTTGTAATCTACTTATTTGTATTTTGGCTCTTAAATAAAGGTAAGGCTGCCAGGTTTGACATATTTCTAGCCCTTAGAAAGCTGACCTGACAGTAAAGCCCTTCCAAAACATTTATAGAGACAATGTTCAGAACAATTTGCAGAATTTAATAAGGTGACACATTTTGAAGCATGGCGCAGTCGGTTACAGGCAGCCAACCTGAATGGATGCATGTGAGGGAGGTATTATTTTTTTTTAATTTTCAAGATGTCACTGACAAGGGAGACATATGCCAAATGGTAACCTAGGTCTCTGTTTAAAAAAAAAATCCTTGACAAAGGCATGAAGAGCAATGAAGAGCATGGTACAAGAAGAATGAGTGAAACATCAAAATAGGATACCGGGAATGAGAAAACATATTGATTAAAATTACTTAAAGTCATCTGAGGCCTCTTCTTTTCCACTTACACCTGGCCCCAAAATACTGCCATGCAGAGGTTTCCCGACATTTAACAGCTTAGTAGTGATCTAGGATAATTCTCTTAAATCAGAGACTACAAATTAGTATAAAATCAGAGTATAGTTTTAAAATCTTCTATGCTAGTTATAATATTCCTTATTTATCTTTACCATATACTCTTACCAGTATTTCGTAGATCTCCAGGTAGGATTTACACAGTAAAAGAAAAAATGGCTATGTGGAATAAATATTGAATGAATGCTCAAATTGTTAAAAGCAAGAGTAGCCAAATTACTACTATAATCTAAAAAAAAAAAAATGGTTTGATCAGATGTAGTATATTTTACATGTATTATATAGGTAAGATGCTTTAAAACATAATAGGGAATAAGCCAATAAGCAGAACATTCTTTTTTAGGATCATGGAGTACTTTTTCATAATACGTAGATTTAGTGGAATATCTACACCACCAAAATCATGACTGGAAGCAAATAAGAAAACAAAAGTACTTGGAAAAATTATCTGGAAAAATTATTGAGCAGTCTGGTTGCCTGATTTCCTGACTTATCTCACAACTCTCAGGTTTCCAGGTGAAACTTCCAGATCTTAAATGCGTTTTCCTACATTGACAGAAGTACCCACACTTTGCAATGAAGCCAACCCAGTTTTGAGCTCATGGTTTACTTGCTGTTTGTTCTTGGGCAGTTACTTAACTTCTCAGTGACTGTTTCATTCTCTCAAATAATAATAACATCTGAATCACTGGATTCTTAAAGTGATTAGATTTGATGGTATCCAAAATTTAGCTGTCATGGTGTATGGCACCAGGAGGCATCCAATACGAGGAGGTAGTCCCAGTAACAAGAATAAGAGTAGTAATGGTCCTTCTCATGTCTTTTTTTTTTTCTAGTGTGGCACATTGTCCTGAAATTAACACAGGTCCTGGATTCAGAGAGGGTTGGGTCTGAAGTCAAGCTCTGCTCAGGTGGGTGACAAGAGATTGTCTCTGGTCTGTTTCTTCTTCTGCGAAATTAACACCTTGTTCTTACCATTCTTGTGAAAATTGAATAAGATAAGACATGTTGGTGCTACAACAGTGTCTGGCACAATGGAAGGGATTACACAGAAATGCTGATTCCCAGCACTCCTTGTCCTCACAAGTCACCCCATGCCTTTATTCACTCCAGCACAAGCATGTTCTGAGACCAGGAAAAATACAAAAGGAACAAGACTGTCCATTCTGGTTTTAAGAAACGGATAAAGAAGCAGAGAAAGAAAGAGAGAGAGAGAGATTATAGGATATGATGACAAATAACTTACGGGAGTTATAAACCAATCTTGAGAACACAAAAGTATAAAGCTTTCTTGAAAAGTCTCTAAAAGATCTTAAATATTAGGCCACTTAACACCCACTAGAATGGCTACAATCAAAAAAACAAAAGCAAACAAACAAAAAAAAAACAACAACACCACTGACAAAAACAAGAAAAACAACATAAAATAGCAAGTTTGTGGAGAAATTGGAACC
Source organism: Panthera uncia (assembly GCF_023721935.1). Lineage (NCBI taxonomy): Eukaryota > Metazoa > Chordata > Mammalia > Carnivora > Felidae > Panthera > Panthera uncia. The sequence goes on from NW_026057584.1 coordinate 84,682,265, forward strand.
ATTTTACATTGTTCACAGGAATATAAAATTCCACAGCTGCTGTGGCAAACAGTTTAGTGGTTCCTCAAAAAGTGTAACATAGGGGCATCTGGGTAGCTCAGTCAGTTGAGCATCGGACTCTTGATTTCAGCTTGGGTTGTGGTCCCAGGGTCATGGAATTGAGCCTTGCATCAGGCTCCTTGGGGAGCCTGCTTGGGATTCTTTCTCTCAGCCCCTCTCCCCCACTCATGTTCTCTCTCTCTCTCTCTCTCTCTCTCTCTCTCTCTCTCAAATTAAAAAAAAAAAAAAACAGGGGTGCCCAGGTGGTTCAGTCAGTTAAGCATCCAACTCTTGGTTTTGGCTCAGGTAGTGATCTTGCGGTTTGTGGGTCCAAGCCCCGCATCAGGCTCCGCGCTGACAGTGTGGAGTCTGCTTGGGGTTCTCTCTCTCCCTCTCTCTCTACATGCCCCTCCCCCCTCACTCTCTCTCAAAATAAATAAGTACACTTAAAAAAATTAAAATAAAATAAAATAATTTTTACAGTGCAACATAGACTCAAGACCCAGCAATTTCATCCCTAGGTATATACCCCCAAAGAATTGAAAGGAGATTTTCAAACAGACACTGGTACATGAAAGTTCACAGCAGCACTATTCACAATTACCAAAGCGTGGAAACAACCCAAGCAGAAAAATACAAGGTGATATACACAATGGAGTACTATTCAGTCAGAGTAAGGAATGAAGCATTGATACATGCTACAGTATGTAGGATCTTTGAAACATTATGTTAAGCGAAAGAAGCCAGTTACACAAGACCATGTATTATGTGATTCCATTTACATAAAATGTCCGGAATAGGCAAATCCCCAGAGATGGAAAGTAGATTAGTGGTCGATTAGGGCTGAGGGAGATGGAGAAATCAAGGGAGGGAGTAAGACCTAAAGGGTATAGTGTTTCTCTTTGTGGAAACAAAAATATTCTAAAACTGACGCTGGTGATGGTTGTATGTATCTGTGACTATACCAAAACTGCTGAATTGAGGGCTTAAATGGATCAGTTATAAGGTATGTGTATTATATCTCAATCTGTTTTTAAAAAGAAAGAGAAGGAAACTAAAAATAAAAATATGAAAACACACACACATACACACAATGTCCTAGGAGTTTGGCCAGACTTCTGCTAGATCCAGTAGAGATAGTGACGTTGGTGACCATTCCAATGCTAGAGCTGAAAACAAAAACTTCACAAAACTAAGAGTATGGCAGGCACAGAGGGTAAGAATGGAACCACTCGTCCAAAGCCCAAGACAGAGAATGGAGCTAGTGTCTTCTGCAGCACTGAGAGGACAAGTGGGAGCCAGGACATGGGAAAGGGGGCCAGAGAACAAGGAGACATAGTGATCTCATAGATCACTATGGATATGGAGGAGTTGCACCCATCAGAGGCCTGGAAAGCAGGCTTCAGAGTGACCCTGCCATTCACTGGGCATGTGTGCAGGCAAGCTTGTGATCTTTCTTAAACATCCGTTTCCTGTAAAATGGTAATAAACATAGTGCTCACCTCACAAGATGCTTTCAGGGTTTAATGAAACAAGATAGGTAAAGCATGGAGTCAGAGTCTGGCAAACAGTACGCAGTCAATAAGTATTAGCTCCTTGAATCTGTGGGAAGCCAAGAGTTTAAAGTGAGAAATGTCCAGTTATCAACAAAATGTTATATCAGATGATAAAGGTTTCAAGCTTTTTGAACTTTTGAGTAATTTATACACATTATCACTAATTTAACTTCCCCTGATCCATCAAGAAATACACATGGTTTTTTAAAAACCTCTAGAGAGTGATGGTAAATGTCTCCTAGACTAATGATACTGATCTGGCCTCGGTTGCTCAAGCTTAGCCATAAAAATAACAAGTTCTTTTATGATGATATTCTAATTAAATATCCCAAACTTTATTCCAGGTATCTGCAATCCAGTATTGGCAGAGCTAAGTCAACCAAGAACATTCTGGCCAGCAAATAATAAATTCTCAGAAGCCAAAATTTCCATTTACACCTGTAAATAGAAAATTCAATTTAATGCAAATTGTTAAATAATAAGACCAGTGGGCAATGAACCATACTAAACACATCACATGAAATGGATCAGTCATGCAGCATGGTGACCAGGAAAGAAATTTGTGACACATTCTGTTCTGTAGCTAAATGCTACGTGTTTACACACACATGCACACACACGCACGAGCACTGAACAAGGCGCTTCCACAGAGACACAGCACACACATGAAAAATGCACAAATTCGGATGAGTGGCTGGTTACATTCCTCTCTATTTAAAATCTTTTGGTCACCTTCCATGGGATCATCTAACCATGCAGAATGCTATTTTATACAATGCTTGGCAGAGCAGTTGTTAGGCAGAGGAATCCTGTAAACGGTTTCATTGAAGCTAAAAATCATTAAGAAGTAGATTCAGGCATGCTCTTTTGTTGGACCTCCTCCTTGAGAAAGTTCAGAAGTCACTGTCCACAAATTTAAAAGTAGCAAAATACTCACAGAATCCCTTTAGCTGTGAGGCACATAAGTCAGATTAAAATCACTCAATGTAGATAATTTTTTCCTTACCATAATTTGGACAATAGGCTATTGCTATGCTTCAGAGATTTTGGAGGTTGTTCAAGGTGCTAGATTTATGATGTATGTTACAGTGTGTCCAGAGAGCAAGGAAGTTGGGGGTGAAAAATTTGGAAGAAAATAGGTTTGATTTTTAAACATTTTCTAGCTTTCCACTCTCTCTCTTTTCTTAAAGAAAACATCATGCATCTGAGCTTAGAAACAGCTTAAAAGAAAAAAAAAATCACATGGATCGTCTTTCGTCCTAGTCACCAAGGCGCTGACACCCTAACACAGGCTGTTATAACAAGAGAGTAAAATCCTTAATGCTGACGTAACACTTTGCTTTTTGGGTTCCCAGAGTCTGAAGAGTATACAGACCAAAGCCAAGCAAATCTTAGTGGCAGATTTTTTCCCCCATATGTGTTTGTGAAGTACCTGTTTGCCAGAAGCTGGAGGATTTCACAGCAAGTGGGACTTTCAGGCTAAAACCAGGAAATGCCAGGGTGAGTCTAGACAAGTTGGTCACCCCAAGTATTTGTCAATAAAAGACTACAGCTGGCACTTAATCATAATATTTGATGTTACACACACATCAAATCAACACACATGTATTGAAATAATTTTAAAATCATGCCATTTAAAAATGAGAATGCGAAATATTCAGCTAAATGATATACTAATTATGCATTAATTTCCCTCAGCATCCTTTTGTTATTTCTACTTCTGTGAGCTCCCATCAAACCTTAAAGGAAATTTTCAGGTGTATTTTCCAATCAGAAGGACCCATGGTCAACCTAAGAATTTACCCCAAGCCCACTGGTCCTCAGGAAATTGGAAAATTTTGAGAAAAGGGTTTTAATGTAAAATTGTTTCTATACTGAATCAGAGAACTGATTTTACTTTTTGAATAATTCAGCTGAAATTTATGTTAGCCTGAAATATTAATATAATTAAGGAAGTAAAATATTATCTGGAATATGGCTTTACCCCAATGAAAATAAAACATCAAATCCTTTTCTTTATTTTATCAGCTGAGCTTAGCATTTTCTTCTTGCTAAGAAATTTGTTAATGAAACTAATACAGTGAAAGAAAGTTTTTATATTTACCCACGTTTGTCACTCTCCACTTACATCTTCACATCTTTAAGAAAAATGAAATTATATAGCAAAATTATATTTGTTTCTTTCTAAATTCATTGTAGGTATATTTGATTTCTTCCAAATTTCCAATGGTATCTGCTATATTTCGTCACTGAAATATTTCATGTAATTAATTAAGAAGTAGGGATAATGTAGGACCACTTCATCCAAAGATCTACCAGCATATGGAAAACACTGCAAATTACCAAATAAGTCCATTGAGTGAAACATAAAGTAAAAATGAGTTTAAGAGACAGCTGGACATGTTTATGTAGGCAAGGGGGTTGGAAGATATGCTGACAACACAGAGAGGTGTGTTGCAATAAACTTGAAGGAGACAGGCCATTGGGCCAACCATCCCTTTTCTATCCAGGAATTCCTTATGTTCTCATTAGTGTCTCACATCTGGACAGCTGTGTTATTAAAATCTGGTCCTAAACTCGAGTCAATGAAAGGGTTTGGTGTCTCAATTTCATTCTTCCTTTACGTATTGAACACACACACACACACACACACACACACACACACACATGCATTTCAACTTTTGTTCAAGGAAGCATTTCACATCCAGATGTCAGATTTTTGTGACTCATGGCCAAGGAGAGAGAAGGGCTCTGTGAACAAGCTTGTTCTGATCATGTCCACCTCTGTCTGATACGAGTACATATTCATGGCACCTCACTTTCATAAATACAACATTCTAAGCAATCCTTTGCATGACCACCACCTTCAGTTTGGAGTTAGGCCTCAAGCTTCTTATAGCTCAGTTTCTTGGGAAGAAAAAAATATTTTAAGGGTTAGAGAAAAAGGGCAGTTCTCATTCCTTTATCTTTCCTCATCTTTTAAAATATGTGGTTAGGAAAGATTTTGTACAGGATTGGTTAGAAGCCAAGAGTTTCACTGACCCTTTTAGTCATTGCCATTTCACATTTCTTGCCTCAGGAAGTGGTTGAGCTTTTGAACACATTCATATTTTAATATAAATGATGTGGGCATAACCTGCATCTGAATATAAATACCAAGCACCTGCTTTAGCACTTTATAATTAACACACACTTGGATCCCACTGTGTCATTTGCTCTAAATCATGGTCCCCTTAGGTTGGTGCTATTATCTTATGTTTTTACACATAGAAACTGAGGCCCAATGAAGGTAAGGGACTTGGCTAAAATCACTTGCCCAAGTGGTAAGTGGTCGAGTTAAAGCATGTGCTGTGTAGATCCACTTTTAAATATGTGTGTGTGTGTATATATATATATATATATATATACACACACACACACACACACATATAAATACATATATAAATACGCATATATAAGTAAATACACACACACACACATATACATGCATACGTGGAAACATGGATATAAGATGAACTTACATTCAAACAGAAAATAAAGTCCCATCTCTAATGTGAGTTTTAAAAAAATAAAGTTGAGCAAAAACATAAACAAATGATAAACTTAAATCTATTGGGTCTATTTCTAAAGACTTAATCCTACATGGTAACTAGATAAGCATATGTACTATTTCGTTCTCACAAGTTAAGAGTAAAGATGCCTGGGGTGTGTCTGGGTGGCTCAGTCATTTAAAGGACCTACTCTTGGGACTCTCAGTTTCAACTCAGGTCATGATCTTGCGGTTTGGTGAGTTGGAGCCCCACATTGGGCTCCGCACTGACAGAGCGGAGCCTGCTTGGGATTCTCTCCCTCCTCACTCTCTGCCCTTCCCCCACTCACATCCCTGTCTCTCATTAAACATTAAAAAAAATTTTTTTAAAGGGTAAAGATACCTAAGGAAACAAAATTCATACAATCTACTAATTAAAGACTTCTTTATAGTTTTGCTATCCTTTTTTTGTTGTTGTTGTTTTAGGCTAAAAAAATTATAGCCATTACAGTTAATAATAAATGAATCAAAATACTGAATTGTTTGTTTATATTTGTTTAAATTTCAAGCATCATACCTTTTGCAGTGAAAACCCAGGCACCACCTGTGTTCTAATGAACTGACACTGAAATAATATTGTCTCCACAAAAGCCAAATCCACACTCAGAAGCTATTAATTGCTCTTGGTGTACAGAGAAGCCTTACTCAATATTTGGGCATCACAGATAGTATTGGAATACAAACCAATAGGTGAGAGAGAGAGAAAGAGAGAGAGAGCAGCTGTGGTGGCAGGACGAGGGCACTGAGGAAAGAGAGACCGAGACTGACACCTAAGGAGCACAAGACACCCTAGAGCCTCATAAGGAGCAGCTCCCAATACCCAATCCCTTCTGATTATTCACTGTATCTGCTTTGGTGCCCATTTCATCATTTGGTTCTCTCCTGGAACAAGTGCCCTGGCCTGAACCCCAGTTTAAGGCTCCTCCCCCGATAATCTGTCTAGCCCTTACCAGTAGCCTCCTGTCAGTCACCAGAGCCTATCCATGAGACCCAGTAGCTGATTGGAGTCCTACTTCCACTGAAACAGAACCCCTCAGAAAGTAAGAGGTACTGCCTCATACTTGGCAAGAAGAGCCACTGAGCACCTGAAAGAGCCCTGGATGTTGAGGTCAGCTTCTCATGAACTTTGTGCATCAAAGCCCTCCAGCTACTGTCGTTGAAACATTGGCCTCCCTCCCTGAAGTTCTGACATTAGACTTTCTCCTCACTCCCTCCGAGCCTGCTCTGAGGTCCCAACATGCCTTTAGCCCAGCCTGGAAGGGTTATAACATGTCACAGGTGATTTAAACTAATTTCAGTGGTGGTTAATGGATTTCAAAGACCTGACCTTTTGTGCATTAGGAAGATCTACTCTTGCCTTCACTTTATTTTGTAGCTATCATTTGGCTGGATGGCCTGCTGTCTATATTCCCAATAGCATTCATCACGCACAATCTGTCTTCCCTGCCAGCCTGCAACGATTAGGTCTGTATCCTTATTCTCGGCATGGAGTCCAACACATAGTAGGGAATTGGTAAGCATTTGCTGAATGAATAAATATGTGATACACGTGTGTAATTGTCAAGCAGTTCATTTGTTTAGGACATGAAGTGCCCCATCACATATTTGAATTTATTAATTGGCCAATAATCCTGATGCATTAGTAAACACATTTAAACTTTAACATATTGGGGTGCCTGGGTGGCTCAGTCGGTTAAGCATCCGACTTTTGCTCAGGTCATGATCTTGCAGTCTGTGAGTTCTGGCCCTGTGTCGAGCTCTGTGCAGACAGCTCGGAACCTGGAGCCTGGAGCCTATTTCGATTCTGTGTCTCCCTCTCTCTCTCTGCCCGTCCCCTGCTCACGCTCTGTCTCTCTCTGTCTCTGAAAAATGAATAAACCTTAAAAAGAAAAATTAAACTTTAACATATTTACACATAAGGGCACACTTTCAAAAACCATTTAACCAATGTCTAGGGGTAGGTAGGAGGAAGATTATAAATATCTTTGCATTCAGTTGTTGTTTCATAGTATATACAGAATTTAGTTTGTATTACTGGCCTCTCAAGAGAGAATTGAAGCACAAATAATATGTTTTTATCTACCATCTTAACATGTGAAGTTTTTCTCCCTTCAAAAGAGTATTTGCCAACTTTGCTTTATAAAATTCTAAGTAAACAGAAGGAAAAGACAGCCCCTTACTGGAAGTAGCATTTTCATTCAACAACAGAACTATAATAAATATACCTTTTCTTGGGCTTCACATTCATCAGCAAAAAGTCCAGAAAACTATAGGTAGAATATATTGAGATAGCCTCCTTATCTTTACTTAAAACTAATAATTTTGTGACTTCATGACAAAAAGAAAAAATTATTTTTCAATGTTCAGTATCTATATGATCCCGGCTGCCCCTACTCTCCCATCTCAAATAAACCCAAATAATTTTCCAATTTTGTTCCCAAACCACTCTCTTGACCAACTATTTATGACTTGGTGCTTTTATGTACTAAAGACAAGTGACAAACCAGTTATGGAAGAGAAGAGAAAAAATTTCTTCAGGTTGCTCTCCTAAAACCAAGGCTCCCTTTCTAATGTGTACACATATTTGTACATGTATGTATCAGAACTAATCTAAGTCACAGGGTAGAATTCAACTCCATTTTGATGGCACTCTGCTATGACTCTGAGCCAGTCCCTTCAACACTCTGTTTCCTCATCTGTCACAAAAGAGTACTAAAATTTGCCCTTGGCCAGTTTCACAAAGATGATTCCATATCTGAAACATACTTGGGGCTTCCAAAATGGGTTTATTTCATCTGACTCCATCAAAATCTTAATTTCCTCCTTTTCCAAATGGGGCATAATAATATCTGCCAACCTTGAAAGTTTATTGTAAGGATCAAGTGAAGATAATACATATGCAAAAGCTTTGAAATTTGAAAATGTTTTACATGTGAAAGTTATTTTTATTCGAATACTTTCACAAATGCTTGTCTAATCTAAATACAAGTCATTGCAAACTACAATGAGACCTTTCCGATTGGGGGGGCCCCCTGTTAATATGAAGTGCAGGGAAGCTGCGTTGCTCCTGTGGCTAAATGCATCATCTGCAGAACATGCGTGTGCTTGGTGTTCTTTGTTCAGCAGTGAAAATCAGCTCCTACCATGACATTCACGTTCACTTCAAAATGTATTTTTAAGTGTCCACCGTGTGCCAGATACTTACTAGGAGTCGAGGGTATGCCTTAGCTCAGACTACTATACAGCATACCATAGACTGCGTGGCATAAACAATAGACATTTACTCTTCATGGCTCTGAAAGCTGGGAATTCTAAGATCAAGGTGCCAGTGTATTCACTTCCTGGTGAGAACTGGCTTCCTACCTTGTAGACAGCCACTGTGCATGGGGACAGCAAGCTCTCTGTGTCCTTTTTCTTACAAGGGCACTAATCTCACCTTGGGCACCCACCCTCATGACCTCATCTCAACCTGATTACTTCCCAAATGCCCCACCTCCACATACCATCACATTGGGAATTAGGCCTTCAATAAATCGATTCTGGGAGATAGAACATTTGGACCAGACGAGAGTATAAAGATGAAAGAGGCAGTGTCCCTGGCCTCAGAGAAGCCTTGTTCTAGTTGAAAGAAGACACATAAAGGCAACACAGCAGTGCAGAGTGTGAAGTGCTGTGAGGACACAGAAGAGCCAGCCTCAGACTTCTAGGAGGAGATGACATGTGAGCTGAGTTAAAGAATGAACGCTCAAGTCAGCCACATGAAGGGAAAGGAGAGAATACTCCCAGTAAAAAGCATAGGTGCAAAGGCCCTAACATTGGAAATAATATGGCTTGTTTAAGGGGAAATACAAGCAATAGTACAAAAGGGTAATGTGCCCTTTGAAGATTGGCAGGAGACGAAAATGAAGAAGAGAATGTGTTCCACCCAAGAGAGCCTCATGTGCTTGGCTAAAGAACCTGTGGTTTATGGCATAGGCATAAGAAATGCTGCAGTATTCAAACCGTGGGGACAGGCAGGATTAAACTGGCCCGGTTTCTTGGATTCTCGATTTTATCCAAAACTATGGAAGAGGTACAAAGTTTAATTGAAAGGTTATCATTTCAAAACAATATTCATAAATATTTAAACACCCACCCTCAGGGGTCCATCTCTGAGGTTCGCTGAGTTTGAGGAATACCACAGTCATGTCATTGGGAACTGCTGATGGTTTGTAGGCTCAGTGGTGACACAGTCAGAAAGATGTTGTTGCAGATCAATGACTCATACCGGTGATGGAGAATAGATACGAGGGAGGAAAGACTGGAAACAGGAAAGCCAGTCGGGAGGTAGGCACAGCGTTCCAGGAAAGAGATGACAAGTACCTGAAATAGGGTAAGATGAAAGTGTGGAGGATTTGGGAAACGTGAGCACATGTCAGGAACTTGTGGAGGTAAGATCGTTAGCATTTGCTGACTCATTAAATATGGATTTTTTTTTTTTTTTTTTTTTTTTTTTTTAAGAAAAGAGTCAAGGGGCACCTGGGTGGCTTAGCGGGTTAAGCATCTGGCTCTTGATTTCGGCTCAGATCACAATCTCACAGTTCGTGGGTCTAAGCCCACAGAGGGCTCCTGTTGCTGACAGCATGGAGCCTGCTTGGGATTCTCTCCCTCCTTCCCTCTCTCTCTCCCCCCTCCCTCACTCATGCATTCTCTCTCTCCCTTTCTCAAAAATAAATAAACTTTTAAAAAAATTTTAAAAAGGAGTTAAAAGTCACCCCAGGATTTGGGCTTGGAAGACTTGGGATGGACCGTTGTGCCCTTCAATAAGCTGCAGAATATAGGAGAAAGTCAAAAGTTAGATTATCCCTTCAGCTCTGACCATGTACATTTCTACGTACCCATGAAAATCCAGGTGAAGATGGTCTGAATTCCTCCCGATAGTCTTCTCTGATTCTCCTGTGAAAAATCACAAGCATTTGCAAGGTGGTCAGAATTAGTGGGCCATTCGGCTTTATCTCCTTCCTCACTTCTGGTGGCCATGTCTAGACTTCCTATATGACCTGGGTTCGCCTCCTTCACTATTTTCTCCAATGCTTCTTAGCATCTATGACAGAGTAGTGGCTGCCTGAGTGTGGTTTTCTTAGGGAAGCACAAACAACCCAGTTCCTTAAGCTCCTTGGTTTTTTAACCTTTTCAATAACACGCCATATGTCACTGACTTGAGGACTATTCTTAAATAAGTAACCTAGAAGAAAATTCATTATCATACCATCCACAATCTCTTAGCCTCCCATATCCCTATTTCTGAACTTTATTTCATTTCCAACAACTTCGTTTCTAATCTTGCTCCTGGATTCCCAATTATAATAAAACAAACACTGATCTCAGGTGGGGAATAAGCATCAGAAACAGATGAACTCATAAGACAAAAATCTTATGTCTCTGTCCTCCTGTTTTCATGCAAATGTCCCCAGTAATTAAATCAGGGAAAGAAAATGTAGCAAAAACATATCAGCCAAATGGTTTCAAAATTTCAAAAGAAGCTGTAAATATGGTCTTTTTTAGAAGATCAGGTTCTAACTAGAGTATGAGAAAGGGTAACAGTTGTTCTGATGAAGCAGTTTTTAAATTCTTGTCAGTGATTTAAAGAGAGATAACTGATGTATGTTGAAGAAGCTGGCAAGATTTTTAAATAGTTCGGACGCTACAGGGAGCATTTTTTTTTTTCTTAAAGCAATGTACTCAGAAGTGTTGGCAAGATTTTATTTGAACGTAGCAGTGCTTATGTGAGGAAGTTATTTTGAATTACCCTAGTATAAATATGTATGACTTTATTTGTATTGAAAATTTCCTTTGCAAGTGAGTGACTGAGGGACTGTTATATCTCTATTGCTTGGCAAATGATTTCAGTATTTCATTTTGGAAATAAAATACTCAACACTCAAAAATAATGCCAGACTCCTGTTTATGACCACAGGTGATTTTTGTGCCTACGTTAATACCTTTTAACTCCTATTTGCCATGTGGCACAAATGGCATCTGTTGTCTTACGTCTGGCTTTTTTTATACAGTATTCATGCATGCAAGCATCCATTCATTCGGCAGACATTATTCAGAACCTCTCAGCCACCAAGCTCTATGCTAGGCACAAGGCAGACAGCAATAGTATTGAACTGGCCTTCCTTATAATATTTCACGTAAGCATTCTGTTTCCTCTGGGAAGTTTTCTGCAATATAGTGGAAATTTCTAATCTTAGCATCATAGCTTATTATTTAAAAAGCTAAGCCTGTTGAAGGCTGTGGACAAGGCTAACTTTGGAAGATAGTTTTTCCTCTCAGCAGAGAACACCAAAACAAGGGTAAGAGGAGGTGAGGGCCCTGAGAAATAGGACCTGAAGGGGAAGGAAGAAGAGAGAGGGAAGGGTACTGGAGAAGCAAAGCATTGTAAATAGGGCTCATACTTTTCACCTCTGGACTTTTGAGCAACCAGTTACTGTTCTACGTGAAAATGAAACTCCTGGCAGGAAAATCATCTACCCCTGTGCTGATGGAGCCTGTTCGTTTACTTAAAGGAGAAACAAAACACAACCCTACACCTTCTTTGTTTTCCTTCTTCAGCTCTTGTGTGGTGTTAGCAGGTGAGGAGATCATTTATTCTCAAGTGCAACTTCACACTTGGCGGCATAAGCAAATCATACTTGTACTAGTCCGGTCCATTTCCTCCTTATGATTTCTTTCCTTTTTCAGAGAAAACCTCTTATTAAATTTTAATATATTTACTTAAAAATCAACCACGAGAAGGCTCATCAGAGCCATTTAAAGAGAAAGACAAATATATACACATAATTCTGCATATGCTCCTTCGTTTATCTGAGGCCATGTGTAAAGCTGATACAGCGGAAGGGAAATAAGCCAGCCTAACTTGATAAAAAGGAAGTGTGTGAGTCTAAGTGTCCATGGTCCCCGCCTGCTACCCTCATCTATGCTCGTGCTCATCTCAAGCCGTTACAAGTGTGAAACAGGAGCTCACTTTACTTCCCTTTAAAGCTTTTTAATGAACGGCAGATTCCACAAAAGACAACAAATATTTACTATATAACAGGCACTGTCTTAGGGGATTGGGAAAGATACATCAGGGGTAGATCATCTTCCTTTGTCAAATAAATTACTGTTTAAAGATCCTAAGTGAAGCAACGATTAAAAATTTCCAAGTGATGGGGTGCCTGGGTGGCTTAGTTGGGTAAGCAGCCAATTTTTGATTTGAGCTCAGGTCATTATCTCACCGTTTATGAGTTCGAGCCCCATGTCAGGTTCTATGCTGATAGTGCAGAGCCTGCTTGGGATTTTCTCTCTCTGCCTCTCCCCTGCTCCCTCACTCTCTCTCTCTCAAAATAAATAAACTTCAAAAAATTTTCCAAGTGATGGTTTTGCTTCAGTATCATAAAACACATTACTTTGCCCCAAATCCAAAGTTCAAAGTGATTTCAAATTGCAAAACATACTTCACCCAATCCTGAACATTCTCCTCAAGCACACAAGAACCCTCCCTAGTAGAAGTAGAGATCATCTTTACCTAATGACCATGGCAAACTATTGTAAATAATTTTTCAATATCCTATATAAATGCCAGATGATAGTAGGTAATAATACACCTCAGGATCATGCTGATTTCTCTAAACTGAAATTCCAAATACTTATGAGATAGATAAATTAAGCTTTAAAAGAATGAGGTTTTAATTTTTCCTTCTTGTTTTGAAAGACCAAGAATTTTCTGTGAACATTCAGTTTTGTTCTGTCCCTCTTGTCTAGAAGGGTACTAGCCATGTGCCAAGAACAATAGAAATACCAGCTTCCCTCAACCCAGAAAAAATACCCCTTTGCCACAGGAGCCATACTTATGGTTCCACAATGGCCAAGGGAAAACCTAATAGGAACAGATTGTGTGTGTGTGTCAAAGTCAGTTCCAGAGAGAGAGAAAGAAGCCTGGTTTGCACAGTAGTAGAACCACTAGAAAAATATGCTCTGTCCCTGTGTCCACGGCCCAGTCCTCCCCTGACGCCCTCCTTTCTAGGGCATGGGGTAGAAAAGTCACATACACAGTAGATCATGCCAGGGCCTGCTGACACAACCCTGCTCCCAGATTTACAGGCAGGAGAGTGAAGCAATGTCTGCGCTACATACGTAGTCTTACTTTTATTTTCATTTTTTTAGGTAGATGTTTCAGCACTTGACTGGGGGGGATGGGAAGAAGATATTGCAGGAAAATTTCTCAGTGCTATTACATCCCTTCTACCCACTCCGCAATCCCTTCAATCTTCTGAAGTTTGGGTGAGGGTCAGTAAAGAGCTTTGGACGGTGTTAAGAGCCTCTTCTTTTTACCTAGCACAAATAGGATCTCTGATACTTCCTGGCCATGCTAAGCTGGCTACAAGACTACTTCCTCCCATGCCAGGTCATACGGAGAGAATGAGGTGGGAAAATATTTTTCCTTACAATGACAAATGGCCATGTGAAAAATGGAGTCTCAGGGGCTAGTATCGTGATGTTTATTATCATGAACACCTGACCTTTCCCACTACAAATTGAGAAATTCCATGGTAGTTTTCTAACTTTGTTATCAGTGAGCATTGATTTCTGTACAATGAAAGAACCAGTTAAATAATTCCTAGTAAATCATAAAATAGTTAAAACAATTAAATAACAATAAAATAATTATAATAATAATTAAGCATATGCTACATCTACTCTACTTTTTTATAACTTAACTTCATGTTTTTCAGGTAATTCATGGGAAAAAACTCCTATGTATTTTTTAAATGTTTGTTTTATTTCGAGAGAGAGAATGTGTGCACATGTGGGGGAGGGTCAGAGAGAGAGGGAGAGAGAGAATCCCAAGCAGGCTCTGCATTCAGCAGCTCAGCACAGAGCCCAATGTGGGGCTCAAACCCATGACCGCAAGATCGTGACCTGAGCCACTATCAGAAGTCACTCAACAGACTGAGCTACCCAGGAATTCCTATGTATTGATAGGTCCCAGATTTTCCTATGTACTGATATGCCTGTCCTGAATCAGACATTTTACATATATTGTTATTTTTTTTCACCACAACTAGCTTAAATCTAAGTGTTCTTTTGCTCTTTTTATTTTTCTTAATTAATCTCTATGCCCAACATGAGGCTCGAACTCACAACCCCAAGATCAAGAGTCACGTGCTCTACTGACCAAGCCAGCCAGGTGCCCCTCTTTTGCTCATTTTTAAAATGAGGTTCACAGGAGTTTAATATCTTGTTCTCAATATATAATTAGTACACAAAATGCATGAAATCAAATCCAATTCATCTAATTTCAACATTTGTATCTTTGCCTTTATAATATGCTATCATTGAGGAGAATATAAAGAAGCTAGTGTCAAATACATTGATGTTCAGTTTGCACTCAACAAGTGACAAAAGAAATTGTACAGAAAATAAAAACTATTCATGATCTTCATCACTGACTTGTCCTGTGCTTGGGCGCAACACTGGGGTCAGGGTGAGCCAGAAGGGACCCACGCATGGGAGCTTTCCCTGAGCTGGGGGTCCTGGAGAGAAGACCGAACTGAACTGTGAAGCAACAGACAACAAAGCTAGAGAAAGCATTTGACCTGAGTGTTTGACTTGAGCCAATGTTGTAACTAGAAAAATGAGCCGAAGCATTAGGTCCAAAAGGCAAAATAAGCCATACGTGGAAACACAAGGACTAACCCACTCATCCAGGAAGATTGGAAGTCGATCATAATGCAGGGCGCAGGGTGGGTGGGCACAAGCGGTTCAGAAGTATATCTCGAAAGGTGAGATGATACTGAGTGAGATGTGCCTGGCCTTGGCCACGAAGATGGGCCTGACACATTCAAAGGTCCACACAGAACCAGACACTTAAATTCTAGAGAAAGTCATCAATTCTCTCTAGGTCACATCTAAAACTGCCAGGCATAGAGAAGCAGGTTTGGGTTTTTTTCCTTAGCTATTACCATTTCATAGTTGTGATTATCATGAAGAAGATCACTTTTGAGAAGAAGGTTTTTACATTTAAGTATCTGAAATAACTGAAAAAAAAAAAATCACCCCCGAATAGTACATTAGAACTGAGTAGAGTACAAAGTTTATAACTTTGACCTCTTAACAGAATAAGGACTATTAAAGAAGACCACAAAGCAGTATGAAGCTATTTCCAGGTCACCAGACAATCTGTAGGTACAAACAATTGCTGGTCCCATTTCCCTTCAAAAAGGGAAAAAGTAAAAGGTACAGGTCACTCTGAGCCCCTAGTCTGATGTCCAAATGGCCCTTTTGGTGGCTTTGACCTATGAGGAGCACGGAATGGGTCCTTAGAGACAGGAAACAATTAAGGACACTTTCAGTGTTTTGAGGAGTCAGAGAAAACAACAACAACAAAAAGCCATCAGTGTTGGGATTAAAAATCGCAATAGTTTTTTTTCCCCTTAGCATTTGCATTGATTTTTCAGCTTTTGCATCAAAAAGAAAATCTGGCCTTGTGGATATTTAAGAGGCTAGGGAATTTCATTTTCCATTTAATAAACTGATTTTCTCCCCCACTATAGGTACTTGGAATTAGCACAAACCCCAGGATAACTACAATTCCAAAAGGGAATGTTCAGTTCATTATGAATGGTCTGACAGCAAATAACGGTCTGACAGCCAAATTCCTGGTCTCCAAATTTGTAAGTTTGCCTTTTTTTTTTTTCCTCACAATTCTTACTCAAGACCGCTTCTGAGCTTTTGCACATTTAACCCTTACACTCAAAGACAGTATTACTCGTGTTACTAAAGAACACGAGAAACTTCAAGCTTAAACACTTGGATTAAAAGAAGTCTGATATTTATAACCAAATTATGACCATCTTGAATACAATAAATTAACTGCTGAACTAACATAATAAAGAAATACTGTATTTATTCTCACGTCTGTGGCTACACATCCTTTGAACAGGTCTAAAGAATCATAAACCAGCCATAAATCTTATGATGTTTTCCATTTTATTTCTTCACTTTAATGACATAGTACTCATCTCTCAATAGGAAAATTATGAATGATACTAAAAGTTAAATAGTTGTTTTTGGTAGTCAAAATTAATTTATACTGTCTTTAATTGATCTGTATGTTCCACATTATTTTTTCAATTTTTCATTATAACAATAAAGCTACACCATAATGACATTTCATGTATTACTTCATTAAATTCTCAATAAAAGCCCTAAGGAATGAACACTATTAATGTACCCACATTGTTGATAAGCAGACAAATTTAGAGAAAATTGCCTGTAATCATACAGGTAATCATCTGCACTGTTAGTATCCAAAATAGATACTTTGAACTTCAACTGACACAGGGATATACAAATTCCAGGGATATATTTGCGTGATCATTTTGAAATAACTTTACACCAGTGCACATACTAATAAGTAAAAAAAAATAATGTAAAATTACCTTAAGTACCACGTCTTAATTATTTGTCAACTGCCTCAATGATCCACTTTTGACCTGTATAAATAGACAACCGAGAAGTTCAATGATCAAATCCCAGTATGAAAATATGGTGCATAATTAGTGCACATCTCTGCATTTGGGGAGGACAGCGAATTGATTTTACATAGGGCATTGTTTTTCCTAATTAATTGTAGTTTTGTCACATGTTTGTATGTGATTGCTACATAAGTGGTTTACAAATTGTTAAGAAGTTTTATGGATATCTAGAAAGAATAATACAATTCAATGAACTTACACAAATGTTAAAGAGAAATTTTACATTAGAATGTTACTTTGTTTCTTTGTCCTGAGAGAATGAATTCTTTTTAAAAAAACACAGTTAAAATCAAGCATTAGATATGCAAATATGTGTTCAGATCAGAGATACCAAAATTATTCAAATGATTAATTATTCATCATAAAATGTCAATTAATAATTATGAAGCATAAAAGGCATCTTTCTAATGCATCTTCATTTTTCTTGGCCTAAAAAGGGGCTTAATATACATGTTCAATTGACTTCTAACAAGTTTTAAAAATGCAACAAAGTAAACAAATTGTAAACAAGTGCAAACTCTGAATTTTAATAAGTAACAACAAATGTGCTCAAAATGAACAAAAAGCAAAAAAAAAATAAGGAAAACAAAAAACATAGCCACATTCATGACCTACATGGCCCCATGCTCACTCACCTGCCAGGGAAGGGGTCAACCTGGCCAAGAAACCAACCCAACAACTCAAGTTGTGAATGTGTTTAGCAAGTACAAAATAAACATGATGTTTCTCTCCGAAGTGGAGAGAGGAGAGTGGGGAGGAGAGTGCCTTGGGAATTTTTTACACTTTGTGAATAGACATTAAAAGATAAAGCACAGTTTAAGTTTCCTTAAATTACCTATTATAACTCCTAAAGTCCATTAAGCACTGCTAAAATATCACTGTAAATGAAAATTTTTCACAGTTTTAATTGTCAATAATTTCCCTGTGTCAACTATTTTATTAATTTTTCCAGGAAGGTTGTATCTTTTAAAAAGTCAGTTTGAGCTGATACAATTCAGAATAAGAAACCATTTGATTACTAAGCTATTGATTTATATTTATGATCATGATTATGATTTACTTGGCACTGACACCTGGTGAACTTGATGACCCAGGGAGTTATTTTAGTTAAGGCGTCCCTGACCTCCCGCTGGTAGATTAATTACATATTAAACACTGTGTTTTCAAAACTAAATGATAAATCTGGACCCTTAAAGGAGGCACAAAAGAATCAGAGCGAGAGAGGAGGGGATGCTAAGAAAAAACAAGAGATGGCAAAAGGAAGATAATCAGATCAAAAGAAAAGAGAACGTAGGAAATGCAATTGGGAAAGAATTTCAAGAAAATAAGGATAAAGGGCTGGGAGGGCTGACAGGAGGGCAAGAAGGAGGGAGGAAAGGAAGGGTTTTGAGTTTTTAATTCCCTGGCGAGGCTGCTGGCGTCCGCGCCCTTAACGCCACAGCCTTCCAAGTTGAGGCGAAAGCCACCTCCTCGGGCCTGCGTCGCATCCAACTTACTCCAAGTTTTCTGGTGACTCCTACAGGGCCCCTTTCCGTCCCCGCCCCCCCCCCTCCCTTAGAGAGATTGACAGTCGCGTGGAGGAGGCTTTTCCAGGCACAGCCTTTCTCATGGTAATCAGCCCCCAGCATCACCTCCCGGCTGCGGCCGCTCCCGCTCCTTGCGCAGCTCGCGGACCCCGGGGACCGGAAACGGGGCGGCGGGCGGGGAGCAAGCTAGCTAGCGACCCAGGTCAGCTGACCCGGCGGCGGGGCGGGGGTCGCGGGGTTCGCGGGCGGGGACAGGTCCGGGGGAGGGCGGGCGGGGACCGACCCTCCCCTCCCCCCCACGTGCTCCTCCGCCCGTTCGGCGGGGCCTTACCCTGAGATCAAATGGAGGGACCGAAGCTGGGGGCGTGGGGGACCGAGCGCGCCGAGAATTGGGGGCGACAATCAGACCTGTTTTGCATCAATAAATTAAGACGCTCATTTGTGTCCTGAAGTTTGCTGGTTCCTGTCAGTGGAGACGTTGGCAAAAGCACTGAAGCCGAGATTCAGCCTTAACTTCAAAAAATAAAGGAAAATAAAATAAAAAGAACCCCCTCAGCTGGCCGCCCTGCTGGGGCCAGGTGACGTGCGTGATTCCATAGCCCGCGGGCCTCACAGCAGGAACGTTAGGGTCGGTCTGAGGTTCTCTGGTCCTTGATTTTGTTGAAAAGGGTTTCTCTCAGAGATGCTCCTGATTTTTTTTTTTTTTTAATAGATTTTCCCCTCCTATCCTAGGCTCAACTCCGAATGGATTGGATTGCAAGTTTGCACGTGAGAAAACCGTTTGGCTTGGCTTGGACCCCTGCCGCCCCCCCCCACCCCCTCCACACACACCCCAATCCAGGGGTCTCCTTTATCACCCTTTGCTTGCAACTCTAAAAGAAGTTGCCCACCTCCTGCGTAACAACCCAGGGTTGAAATAATTCCTCTAGATGAAAGATCAATTCCGTTTTCAAAACGAGAATAGTTTCCTTTTTTTAAATTTTCTCCACATGGTACAAAATAAACAGAATTTGCTTTAAAAAAAAAAAAAATCATTAGCTGTGGCCAAATTCGAATTCCTTCTACAGCCTGTGTGTTCAAGGGCAGAAACATTGTATCTCTTTGGGCTTCTGGGCCGGCAAGCGGAGCTGGGGGCTTGGGGGGTTGGGGGGGGCGGGAATCTGCTGTGAAAGTTGAGGAAATTGACAGACTGTGAGGTGAAGAGGGGGACCGTCACCAGGTCCTGGCTGAAGGAAATTGGAAAACAAAAGTGCATCTTCTTACCCTGACTGGGTGGAGGGAATCCTGAGGGAGGCAGTTTATTTTACTCAAAGAAACCCTAAAGAATTGTTTTTCCTCCCTCCAGTGTCGATTGCAATATTATTTCATATTTACATGTATCTGTTGTTTTAATCCCCTTCGTCTGCGCTAATCTCGAAATGGATTATTAATGGGGAAGAAAGATCGGGAAGGAACGATTCATTTGCAGGACTTGTTTTGCTGTGTGAGGAGACGAAAGCACCAGTCCTCTCTCGACTTTTCCCTGCGCCCAGCCCTCCTGCATCCCGCTGATCCCACGATCACCATTGTCCCCGACCTGGCCTTCGGACTCAGGGAGTGTTCGGAACAAATTTATATTCGGCTTCCTCCCGTCTCCCCGCCAGTGCGTCGGTGGGAACTCTCGGTCAAATGAGGAGGGGAGTGCCAGGGGCGTGCCAGGCAGGGGCGGGGGGCAACCTGCCCGCGCGCTCACCCCTCGCTGAGACCCTTCCCTTGCCCTCATCCCAACATACACCTTAATGGGAACCTGAAAGATTGCTTTTTTACCCCAAACCAAATACTTGAAAGTCGGAACTCCCAGTGCTAAGTGTTGGGGCTGCCTCCTGCCACTTGAACAATTACTGAGCCCAGAGTAATCAGATGATTAGGTGTTTTTAATGGAAATACTTCAGTCTTTTTTTTTTTTTTTAAGTCAGATCCTAAGTAACCTGACACTAATATACATAATAAAGACAAGTGATTTGTTAGCCCTTCTCTTAGATCCTTTGACCTGAGGTTTTTGCCTGTGAGTGTGTGTCTGAGACTGTAACCCTCCAAGGACTACCTGGGCTCCAGCAGTGGGGTCTTGCCTGGAATCACTCCTTTGCAGTGGGATCCTTCTTCCACGGGAATGGGAGAGGAGAGGCTGAAGAGCAAACTTCTAGAGAAAGCTGGATTCCATTTTTTTTTTTTTAATAAAAAGGAGGGGGAAGTGGGAAGAGGAAGAAAAAGGACATTAATAATACAGCTAAATCTCAGGGGAGGAACTTGATAAGTCAGACATATATTTAATATAAATATGTACTATTAAAAGCAATGTAAAACTAAAATTTTAAATATTTCTAACCCATATAGGAAATCATTAATTTTCTTTTTTTACAATTCACTTTTAGAATGATGATCTTGAATGCTCCTCTTCTGTAGGTAAATTATCTGTAATGGTGTGGGGGAGAAAATTAATTTACGTAGCTATTCTCATTGTAATAAAGAATCAAGTTAAGAAAGAGATGATTCTGTAAACAACTGTGAAAATTTACTTTTTTTCATCTTAAAGTAAGAAGTGGCTGTGGTCATGCTAGATGGTTATTTCCCTCCCCCCAAATATGCAAAATAGAAAGACTTGCACCTCTGGGACTATGGATGTGGCAACCCAAGTGGTGGCTTTTCCCTCCTCTGCGTGCAATTGCAAGTGACTCCTGCATTCAAAGTCTTGCTTTAGGCACACATTCAAAGCACAATTCAAAGCAGTTTATCTTAATATAAGTAAAAGTCTAGTGTTGGATCAGGGTATTATTTGTTTCAGATTTCATCAGACGGAAAACAGAGGGCTGTGACACTGAACAATATTAAAGCAGAAAAACTGGTGGTGAGGTGGTTTAATCCTCCTGACACCTCCACCTTTACCTTTGCAAGGAAGTCCAAAGGCTGTTGGGACTGGAAGTTTATTTTGTGCTCTGAGGTTCTCAAGCACTTTCACTCTTAAGAAAAAAAAAAAAAGTCTCACAGTTCTTTAAGAAATTGAGCCTGAACCATTGGAGGCTAAGAGATTTCTTCCTTTTCCGATAAATGCCTGTGCTCAGCATCCTCAAATTTGGCTGTCTTTATTTACTTCTATATTAGTTCCAATTACGTGCAGTGTAAACCAGCTTTTTGATTAACAAAACAGCAGAGCATTGGTTAAGAACACTTAAACTTCAAAAAAAATTCCCCTGGGAAGTGGGCTCTGAATCGGTTAATAATGTGCAGTACTTGCTAAATTGCTGACTTCCAGATGTGGAAAATATCTTTCTTGTTTAGGAC
Organism: Panthera uncia; assembly: GCF_023721935.1. Taxonomy (NCBI): domain Eukaryota; kingdom Metazoa; phylum Chordata; class Mammalia; order Carnivora; family Felidae; genus Panthera; species Panthera uncia. The sequence goes on from NW_026057584.1 coordinate 84,703,857, forward strand.
CTATGTAACCTGATTGGATTACGACAGAAGCGTCACGTTGGAAGCTTTTGAGTGATTATTTAATTAACCATACAGTAGAAAGCTGTATTCTCCAGGAAATCCCTTCCATATTTACATAACCAATCCCTTCAGAGCAAAGGTGGAGTCTTTTCTTTTTAATTTTACTTTAATTGCAATATCAGAAAAATATATACTCCAAAACTTAGACCCCATGCCGTTTAATATCATACTCTTCCTTCCCTGCTAAGTCCCTCTATGGCCTTTCTCCTTTTCCTCCTACACACACTCCCTCACTTTGTAGTGAGGTCTCCGTGAGATGTGGAGAGATTCAGAGATCAGTCAACCCAGCACTCTATGTTAATTTACTTAGAGACCCTTTTTAAAAATGCCAAACTACTTTTTACCATTGAGATCCAATCCAGAAATTCATCATACACACACCCCAGCACACACACCCTAAGATGTAGTTCACATGCAGCATTTTTTTTTTCTGGCTCTGCCATCTAAAAAGAAAAAAAAAATAAAATAAAAGAAGAAAAAGGGCAAAGAATTTAGTTCCAGAAGACGTGCTGAGAAATCCACACAACTTAATGTGCATCTCAAATCTGGCCATTAGAAATATCTGTATAAGAAGAGGCGATCTGGATTAAGGACCCGGGATCTTTCCCTTTAACTTTCGCCCCTTAGAGTTCTCCAGTTCTGTGAATGGTGTGCACCGTTTTCCGCCCTGTACTCTGTAGGATTTAGTGATGAGGATAATGATGCCAAAGGCTTGACGGGGGGGGGGGGGGGGGCGTGGGGAAGAGAGGGGGGGAGGGGGGGAGGGAGGCGAGAGGGAGGGAGAGAGGAAGGGAGGGAGGTGGAATTTCATTTCTTCCACTAAAGCGTTTGCGGAGACTTCAAGGTATAATCTATCCCAGATCCTTTCCCAGAGAGAAACTTGGCGATCACGTTTTCACATGATGCTCACGCTCAGGGCGCTTCAATTATCCCTCCCCACAAAGATAGGTGGCGCGTGTTTCAGGGTCTCTCCTCTCTCTCCTACAGAAAAGAAAAAGAAAAAAATGTCATTAGAAGAGGCGTAACACGTCAGTCCGTCCCCAGGTTTGTGTTTCCTGGAGTGGCCGAAAGAGATCAGTTCTAACCTGCTCCGCAGGAATAACGGTCCTGCCTCCCGACACTCTTGGCGAGGTTTTGTACAGTTTGCTCCGGGAGCTGTTTCTTCGCTTCCACCTTTTTCTCCCCCACACTTCGCGGCTTCTTCATGCTTTTTCTTCTCACCATTTCTGGCCAAAACTACAAACAAGACTTCGCAGGTAGGTTTTTTTCCCCTTTTCTCTCTTTTTATTCCCTTTTGGTATGGTCATCCCCCACCCTCCTTTTATGATTTTTCTCCTTTTAAGTGGGGATGTGAGTCTGAAGTGAGAAGGAGTGTCTGTGGGCAGGAATTTCAGGTGGGTTTAGCTCCTTTATGGCAAGCTTTTCCCAAGAGTGACTTCTTTGATTTCTCTGGCTCTCCGGCACTCTCTCTTTCCTTTTCTCTTCTTTTTTCCTCCCCCAAATAATTTGCCCTGTACCTGTCCATTCAGGTAACCAAAGGTGCCTTTTGCTACCCAGCCTAGGAAAAGTTTTATTGAGAACTATATGGTGGAATGAAAACTCTTCAAGGGGAGAGATTCTGCTCTATTTTTGCATCTACTGCCAATTCATTGTATTCAGCAATTAAAACTTGGCAAATACCTGTGAATAATTACAAAACTTGATCGATACAAACCTACCAAATTCAGGGGCAAGTCTTTCTCTTAGATATGGCAGTGCATCCTCTCCCACCCGAGAAGGCTGTTTTCTAAGCAGAAAGTTGCCTGTTTTTGTCTGCTTAGCGAGTTTCATTTCTTTATTTTATTCTTTGTGTGTGTATGTATGTGAAGTAACACCTCACTTCTGTGATGATAAATAAAGAAGTGAAAGTCCTCATGGAACTCGAGTCGTTTACCAAAGTGTGTGTGTGTTGGGGGGGGGGGGTCACTACAGCTGGGAAGAAAGCTGCTGTCAGGATATCAGAGTTTTAAAATTAAGGATAACTTTTGAAATTGTATTTTAAATGGCAGAGTAATATAGACATGGATTTAGCAGGAGACACATGCACACACATATCCCATTCCATACTTTGGCACTGAAAAGTCGAGAGAGATAACAGAAGTTCCCAGGAACAGTGATGAGCCCGGCTAACATGAATGTGTTTATCTCCCACCTACTTATGTATTTTACATGCTCCCCCTATAATGATGAAGGCAAGATTACTAACTCCAGAGTTAGAAATAACAGGCAAAGATAAAGTTTACAGCACAAATGTCCTCTCTCTCTCTCTCTCTCTCTCTCTCTCTCTCACACACACACACACATACACACACGCTCATAAAACTAGCAGCTTACTTTATTAAACATGTATTTATATGCAATCGTGTGTAAGTCTCAGCATGAATACAGACAGGCCAGCTGTTTCATCCCAGACACTTGTGTGACCATTCCCTTATTTCAGGATTTTCCCCAACCATTTCAAATCAATAGAACGCCAAGAAATGACAAAACGTGTCAAACATAAAAGTCACTCCCTATGCCTAGGTTGAATTCAAGGTGCTTTCTAAATCATCCACTTCCCCTTCTCTCTGCCCCCCTCCCCTCTCAGCGAATGTCTGGAAACTGATACTCACTTTCCAGGTTTTCTGCAAAGCTTCTAGCACGGGAGACAATAGGTGCGGGGCGTGGGGACTGAGTGTGCTCGGCAGAGAAAGGGTTAATGGCCCTTGTGTTACAGTTTGCATCTGTTACATCTTTTATAGCCCCTGTTTAAACTAATCCTCGAGGCACAGCATCTTCCCAACCTCCACCGAGTTTTCGGGATTCTCCTCCTCTCCTGCCTGCCTCCGAGGTTCCCCTTCTCCAAGTTTTGACAGTTTCAGCTGAAAAAATGCAGCGCCTCTCTCGATTTTTAGGTACAAAAGTTTCGAAGCCAGAAAGGATACGATCATTTAGTAGAGCTTAAAAGTATTGCCGTAGCGGTTGGACTTTCTCTTTCCTTTCTTGAGGGGATTAAAAAAAAATTCTACTGGAACTATTTAAGGGAACCAGTGTGGGGGAGCATGTGTGTGAATGAGGTGGGGGAAAAATACTTAAGTAAATATTGTCAAAGTGGCGGGGGGGGGGGGGGGGGGGGGGGGGGGAAGCGACGGTGTCCAAAGAGGCTTATAATTATACTTCTTATTTCGGCGTGAAACGGGAAATCTTAATTTGGGGGCGGGGGACTGGGGGGAGGCAGAGACAGTGCCTCGATAAACTCCAAAAGGGGAGGGGAGGGGGCGCGGGGCGAGTGGGCTTCCTATAATTACTATTATCAATTTGCCCGAGTGTGCTTCATCCGGGGGCTGCTTCGCGTTGTTTGTTTGTTTGTTTCCTCTGGGGAATGGGGTTGTGGGGGGTGGGGGGGGGTGAGACAAGATGAGAGCGAAAGAAAGCCTCGCCTCACCCCAAGTTCCCGAGCCGGGCTGAGGACTTTTCCGAGGAAAGGGTCCGCCTAGCCCTGAGTCAAGCAGCCTTACTGTACCGCCGTGTGCATTCCCTCATACGGTCAGGAGTTATGACTCATTTTGAAGATGTAATTCTTGTCTCTCTGATCCCCTCGCGGGTGCAACACAGCAAACAGTAACAAACACAAAGCGCCTCGGGGCCAAGGCTGGGGGTGGGGGGCGGGGAGGGGGCCGCCGAAGTTTCGCTTTGGCGTTGGGGGGCGCGGATGGGTGCTCGCCGGGGCCCTGGCCCGGCTCCCCTGGGCGGCCCGCGCGCGTTTCAATGGGCGCGGGCGATGCCCACATTGTCGCTGTGTTTGGTTGCTAGATCGAGCCTGCGTGCTGCCGAAGCAGGGCGCCGAGTCCATGCGAACTGCCATCTGATCCGCTCTTATCAATGAAGCAGCCGATCATGGCGGATGGCCCCCGGTGCAAGAGGCGCAAACAAGCCAATCCCAGGAGGAAAAACGGTAAGAAGCGGCCCGAACCAAACTTTTCCGGGCCACTCCGCGGCTGGAGACCCGGGGAGAAGTCGGGGGAAAGGGAAAGGGAGCCGAGGCGGCGGCGGCGGCGGCGCCCGGGGCTCGCGGGCGAGCCTCTCTCCGTGGCCGGCGCCGCAGCCCGGCGCGCGCGGCGACTGGACCCGGGGAGTTGGGGAAGTGCCGGGCAAAGTGAGCGCGGGGCGCCGGGGGGCTCCGAGCCCCGGGGTCCGGCGGGGGCCCCGCGCCCCCACCCCTGCCGCCCCCTCGTGCCCCCGCCTCCGCCCTCCCTTTGCCTCCGCCTCTCGCTCCGCTGGCGCCCGGTCCGCCGGGTCCCCTGGCCGGGCTGCGGGAGCGTCCGGCGAGGGCAGGGCGGGGGCCCGGGCGCCAGGTCGTGCAGGATCCCGGGGCGGGGGGCGGGGGTGGCGGAGGAACTGCGAGGGCGGGAGAGGGGGCCTGGGGCTGCGCCTCCGCGAGGCTTAAAGTTTCTTGCCGGAGTGTCGCGGCCGCCTCTCCGTACGCCAAGTAACGGTCCGCGGGCAGCGGGGCCCGGCCGGGCGCGCCCCGACCTCGGGTGGGAGGGACCCGGCCGGCCCTGCGCGGGGTCCGGCGGGGTCGGCGCGGGCTCGGGGGTGGGTGGTTCCTCTCCAGCGGGCTCTGGCCCCACGCCGGGGACTGGCGGAATCGCGGAGAGCAGGGAGACTTTTCTGGGCAGTTTTCTACATGGTCAGGAGGAGCCCGTTATCCAAGCTGAGTCAGGAAGGAGGAAGGAGATGGGGGTGCGAGAGGGACACACCGACCAGAGGTGGGAGATTAAAGGGGTGGCTGTTAATAAAGTCCGTCTTGGAGAAAGGCAAAGAAGGGATGAAGAGAAGGGGGGGGGAGAGAGAGAGAGAGAGAGAGAGAGAGAGAGAGAGATCGACCCCCTAGGTATTACCCCCGAACAAAATCGTGGGAATAAAAGAGAAAAGTGATTGGCAAGAGCGCAGAAGGAGCCTGGGGGAGGGGAGAGAGCTGGGGACCGGAGAGGGTGCCGGGGGTAGCTGACAGAGTATACTGAGTTTGAAAAGAAAAAAACCAACCCCCCAAAACAAACAAGCGAACTAGCGCCAGCTCAGACTGGGAAAGGAAACTTCTCGCTCCCTTCGATCTCAGCTTTATCACCCGGCGCGGGGCCGCGCTGACGCTCCGGAGCCGGACGTGGGGACGCGGCGCCAGCCCGTCCTCCGGCCTCCCGCAAATGCAGCCCGCACCTCTCGGGGACCGCCCGGCCCACTTGGAGCAACTTTCCTCTAGAGAGGACAATTGTGCGCGCCCCCGGCCTGCCCCGGAGCTGCGCGGCGCAGGGAGGGGGCGGCCGGGGGCGCAGTGTGGGGTGCTGGAGGGAGAGAAAACACAAAGACGAGAGAATTTTGATTAGAGACAAATGATGCTTCTCTCTCTGTCTCTGCCTCTCTAGGGTGTGTGTGTGTGTGTGTGTGTGTGTGTGTGTGTATCTTTTGCTTGTTGTGGTGGAGGTGTCGAGCCATATGGGGGAGTGATAGAGGAATTTTAGTCAGAAACTGTTCGTTACGTTATCCTGCCTTTTCCCTTTGTGCTGCCTTTGATCTATTTGCTTGGCTTAGTATTACAAAAAAAAAAAAAAAAAAAAAAACAAGTACAATAATATATTCTGAGCTGCTTCCCCAAGATCCAGTTCAGGCTGCCTCTTTTTAAGTCAGTCTCTCCTCTTCCTCTCCCTCTCCCTCTCCCTCTCCCTCTCCCTCTCCCTCTCCCTCTCTCTCTCTGTCTCTGTCTCTGTCTCTGTCTCTCTCTCTCTTAATTTAATTTTTTTCTTCATTCTGGTATCTGGCATTATTTAAGGTGGTCCTTACACAGGAGACCTCCCCTTCCCCATCTCTGGGTAATTTAGTAGACACTAAAATTATACCTAATGTCCCCCTCTCCTCTCTTGTGTTTCCTCTGTTCCTTTTATTAAATGTTGGTTATTGATTTTCTAAAATCAATGTCTGTTGTGGGGCTTTTTTCCCCCTCTTACAAGTATCTAAAGCACGGTGCTGATCAACTGGATAACAAAAGCTTTGTGTCAAGGAGGCTTTTTTTTCTTATGTTAAACAGTCATTTTTTTTTTTTTTTCTGAGAGAAAAGAGAATGAGATATAAAGCAAGGTTCCCAGAAGTGTTCTTTTGCAGAAGAGACTATTTAGAATGTTTGTTTCTGCTTTCCTGCCTCCTCCCACCCCCTTCGGGATTTTGCCACCGATGACCAGCCTGGCCCCGGCAGTGAGGTCAGGCCAGAGCCCAGGTCTGGGGAAACAGAAGGCTCCAGGCTTCCTGGGAACCCTGAGGGGTGGGGGTTGGCAGAGAGGAAGGCCTGCTGGGGGCTTCGCAGGTGAAACAGAGTGCCAGGGAGGTGCTCAGCTGTGGACACTGCAACCATATCCCCTCCGCCCAACTAGTAACTTGGGAGAAGCCTCAACACTCCGAAATGGAAAGTTGAATTGCAAATTTTGAGGCATTTATCTCAGACCTTGCATACTTACCAGCAAGCCTTCCATTGCTTACAGCTTCTCTAACTTTTACTACCTGTCTCTCTTTCCGAATAATCTGTGTAAAACATGCTGTGAATTAGTTACTTGTCAGTGTTTTTCCTTGGGTTTAATCTGACTGAGCAAAATGCCCTGGTTTAGAGAAGCAGGTAGAAGAGTTTTCTTCCCCCGTTTTCATTTTCTTTCTCATCAAGCACATATCCAATGCCTTTCCCTTTGGGAATTGCCAGGATTTATCTGAACTGAGTGGATTTTTCTTCTTTCCTGGATTCATGGAAAAGATGTCACTTTTGAGCTTGTGTCTTTGCTGATAACACTAAATATGATGATGCTTATCAAAATCATATAGAAATTCCTGGAAAGGAATAATGGCAATACTAATCACAGAAGTAAGAAGCTGCAAGGAAAAAAAAAAAGATGGTCATCCAGGAAACTAGAATGGCACTTTATATAATTTTAATGAAGTCAACAATGTATATATAGACGGAGGCGACAAGAAGAAAAAACATGTAAAGCAATTGTGTGTGTGTGTGTGTGTGTGTGTGTGTGTGTGTGTGTGTTTGAAAGGCTGGTCAAGAACGTGAGTTAGAAGACGATGCTGTACACAATTATTAAAAAGCAAAGGAGAAGGAGGCAGTTTGAGGGTAATAAATGTGCAAAGAGAGAAACAAGAATCTAAAATCCAGCCTTCAAGATTCTCAGGCCAGCAAGATGCTTGGCAAAGACAGTGCCAGGGCCAAATTAATCCATAGCTGACAGTCTCCTTTCCCCCACATGGAAAGGATGAAATCTCTTCCCAGAAAATAAGATGTGCAGGAGGAAAGGGGGAGAGGGGTGAGGGGAAGGAGGCAAAAAGCAAGTTGCCGGCAGACAAGAATGTGTGTCAGTTTCAAGAAAGTTCAGTCAGATGATCTTCAGTCGCCTGACTCACTTTGTAACACTTTCACTGAAGCTGGAGAGGAGGGGGGAAACCCAGCTCCCCCCCTTTTCCATCCCCCTGATTATACCCCACTATCTCCACACAGCCTTGGAGACAGAAATGAGCACTTGGAGCGAGAGATGCCCGGCTGTTGCCTACCACTGGCGCGGCCGGGGTTGTAACTTGCAAAGTTTGTTGCTTTAGCCCCTGATTGGGGCTTCGGCTCCTGGGGATGCTCCGGCTTCCCTCCTGCCTCCTGAGGAGCCTGGAAGATGGGCCAGCCTCCCCAGCCCACTGCCTTCCAGCATCAGCCTCTGAGAAATCGCACATACACATGCAGGTTGTGACAAAGATCAAATCTGGAAACTGCTTGCTTCAGAGAAGGGAGTGAAGCCGTCTTTTAAATGAAAACTGAATTAGGAGTGGAGGGGGAAAGGAAATGGAAGAAAGAAGGAAAGAAAAAAAAAAGTTAAATTTGATTTGTCTTCAAACTTTCAGTTAAAGGGTTGGGGATTGTGTGGGGGAGCGGGGGAGATATTTACAAATGCCTCTGGTCTCTGATTTCCAGTGGTAAAGACAAGGGATAAAGTTGGATGTTTTCAGGGCTTTGGACCCTAGGGGAGAAGCAATCAGATGAGCAGAAATGATTATCCTTTTTTAAGATAAGCCCTCTCTCCTTACCACTTCCTTAAAGGGAGTGGAGGCGCTGGTGGTGATGCTTAGAGGCAGTGGAGGACGGAGAAGTTGCTTCCGTTTCAGAGATGCTTAAGTAAAAAGGGAAAGAAATGCATTGAGCCCCTTCTCAAGGATGTGGCTCCTGTCTGTCCTCTCCGAGAGGTGAAGTTGGGCTGGGGCTGCCTGGAGTCAGAGCCCCTTAGTACACACTGAGGCAGGGAAGTTTCCCTCGGATTACAATCGCTTCAAACTTGGTTATCTTTGCAAGTAGGGAAATCTTTTGCAAGTAGCTTGCTTCACAGGGTTGATGAGTTTATAGGGAGACTGGTTTTGCTGATTCTCAAAGCACTCAAAGGCAGTTGGTGTGGCAGGTACCAGTACTGAGGGCACTCCAAAGATAGCTATCTCCATCCTTTTCTCTCTGTGGAGATCTCCGTGCAAGTTTCGTCATGCTGCACACACACAGGACTGGGGGCTATGTATCTAGACTGATCTATTTGTTTTATTTCGGTTTGGGAAAACTAAGTCCACTGGGGCAGAAACATGCCTGCTTTCGTAGCAGAGCCACTAGCCTGCTGGCACCCACAGTGGGACGCTCCACCAGGGGTAAGGGCGGGCTAAGGATTTTAAACTTTACATTGTTCTTCTGTTGCCAAATAAAAACAAATTCATGTCTTCAAGCATTTATTTCCGAATATGATTTGAATAAAGCCAAGATTAAAGTTCCCTGCCAAACTGCTATGTCACATGTATGCGATGCTTCCCTCCTTGGTGGCTTAATTTGCTCAAAGTAAAGAAAATTCCAAGAGGTTCTTGAAGCCCCTAATGCCGTGTTAAGTATATTTCCTTGGGAAAATGTATGTCTACCCTGAAGGTAGGGAAGGACAGTGTGGCCAGCTCTCTAGCAGTGCCGCGTTTATTCTAAGATGTGGGAGATTCTTTTCCCTACAACAGTTTTTGTCATCTGCATTCTTCCAAGGCTTTTAAGGTGCATTTTCTTCTGTGTGAAAGGGAACTCTTTGTCCTTTTCCTCTCCAGCACCGTGGCTTCCCAAGGTAGACACTATTTTGTGCCTGTCACAGAGAGAGGGAGTGCAGGTTTGCAATGCTCACAGACAATTGATTGTCTGCCCTAATGTGTTTCATTTACATGTTTATAACGTCAATGGTGCTGGGGTGTCCACTGTACCATTCATTCCTGCATTCCCACAAGGGGGCAATTGTCTGAATGGCCAAGTCAGACACCTTTTTGATTGCTCTTTGGTTGTCTTTTTAGAGCAAAGAAATAAAGGAGGAAAATCTGTGATGCAGAAACACTAGTTGAAAATATACAGAATTAAATGTCACCACAAAAGCAGATGTTAACATAAGCTCAAATATGCTTTTTCGCCAAGATGTGAGGGTTGAAAAAAATAATTCAGAGCAGAGGGAAGGATGATTTAAAACCAATAAATATAGTCCTCTTCCCCCCCTCCCAATTTCTTTTCTTTCTTTAGCAATCGGAAGATGAAATGTGATTTTCCTTTTCATTTTTAAGCCTTGAAACATCTAGGCACCTCCCCATTATTTGTATGTTTGCTGTGATTTGTGAATTTTGTGTATATTTACATAGCTCTGTTTATACCAACAGCGTCAGCTTACCACTTGGAAAACCTATTGAATGACTATTTGGGCTGTGGGGAGTGTAAACTTTTAAAAAGTAAGATCCAAGTATTTCATCAAGCATTTTTTAAAAAGGAAAGCAGTAATAATCAGAAGACTCTATGGAAGTCTTTGCCTTAATAGCTATGTGCCACTTTTATCTTGGGTGACAGTCCTGTCAGAGTGAAAACTCTCAGGAAAAGTGTAACTAGTAGTTACAAAGTAAATAAAGAATTTCGTTTTAAGGTGTTCTGTATTGTTTTTATACTGTGTGTGTGTGTGCGTGTGTGTGTGTGTGTGTGTGTGTGTTGTCTTGTGTTTCCTCTGAGAAAAGTGAGAGGAAAAGCCATCCATGTGTGTGTTTTTGGCTTTTCTCTTCATTCAGTTCTCCCCTACATATTATGCATATATGTATCACACATGAATACATCTGCTTAAAAAAGGAAAGATTTCACAGTTCAGATGGTGCCTTGCTGGTTCATTAAGGTAATACAGTTATTAGAAGTTGGTCTGATTTCGCGTGTGGTCCATAAGGAGAGAAAATACTAACTCTTGTGTCATCTGGTAGGAGGTAAATAGGGTGGGGAAACTTTAATAATTTTGTAGTAAATTAGGGAGAAAAAAATCGCTAGTCTGTGAAAAGATTTTTGCCTCTCCGGGAAGACACGCACAGTAGCTGCACCGTTAGCTGAACCCCTGACACGGCGGTCTTTTGAATGCCTTAGGTATGATTTCACTTTCGCTCACATCAATGCTGACCTGAATGCCTTTCATATCTGATCCGCTGTGTCTCTCCCAGTAAACATCCCCTGAGGGGAGAACAAAGAAAGGAGCTCTTCTTCTTCTTAATCACAATTCAGCCCTTTCACCGCCGGCAGGCTCCATTTGCATTCTGCCACAGAAAGCCAAGATGAAAAGAAAGAGAGAGAGAGAGAGAGAGAGAGAGAGGAGAGAGAAGAGGAGAGAGGCCGAGGGTAGTAGCTGAGTAAAATAACTTAGGTGTTTGTGGCTGTTTGTTGGGCTTTCCCTGGTTACCAGCCTTATATAGTTGATGCTTGACCAGGCCTTGTCCCTCCTGACAGGCATATAGTGTTACAAGATGGCATGTCTGTACTATTCATGGCCACCCGCTCAACACTTGAGGTAAAAAGTGTCAGAGAGGGATCAAATTCTCCCTCAGAAGCCTGTTAGACTTGGGGTCAGGTGTGTGGACTTCCCATCTTGAGTGCTGCCTACTATTTGGCTTTACTTATTGTTTACCATCAGACCAGGGAGGTAAGGGCACTGGGGGGGGGGGGGCGCAGCTGGAGGCTGCTCTGGAGGAGAGAAGGGATAAAGTCTCCCAAGGCCCTGCTCTGGTTTCAGGGATGGGTGTCTGGCCCAGAGAAAAAGGGAGAAGTGCTTACACCCAGCCTGAACACGCTGATAAATCTTCAGGAAAACTGGAAAAGACTTTCCCATTTTTTCCCCTGACTTTTTATGATAATTCATATTTTCAAATGAAAGGGGAAAAAAGCCAAGAAAGAAACTCTCAAATGAGCCAAAAAGGAAAAAAAAAAAATTCTCTGAAAAGAATTTTAGGGGGAAAAGTTGTTCTATTTTAAAAAGCTTTGAGGGCTGTAAAGTGCCACGTTTTTCACACCTTCTTCATACTTTTTTTTCAGATTTTTTTAGTATGTTTAACATTTGTGAGATGACAGCCTTTTTGTATCTCAAACTGGATGCTTCAAGATTTGTAGGGAGGGGTTGGTGGTATTCACGTTCTCCTGAGAGAGAAAGTTTATGCCTCAAGGGCTCCTTCTTACTGGGAACTGTTTAAACCCTTGCAGGCGGACCTGTCAGGTTTTACTGTGTTATTTGCCTCCATTTTCAACATGCAAAAGTAACATGCAGTTAATGGTATCGGAACGAGACCACAGCAAGAGCAGAAAGCTCTCGTGACAACTTTTCAGCTACATTATCTTGCTTCTAAACTGCCTTGTCTTTTTTTTTTTTCCTTTCTGAAACCAGTTTTAGATACCAACAGTTTTTCAACAGATAGATTAAGTACATAATGCGCGTGCGCGCACGCGCACACGCGCACACACGCAAGTTTAGAAGTGCAATCGCTTCGAGTGAATAATTGGAAATGGGGGCTGTTCTTATAGCCACGGTGCGGATTTCACTTATAAGAGCAAAACTAGCAGAGATATTAGAAGTTGTACATGAGCATGTGACAGAGATTCCTGATTTTTTTTTCTTTTTCCCAGAAGATTTACAGAATTTACAAAAAGAGATTATCCCTACACCTTCCACCCCTCCTATCCACCCCCATGACCCAAGCAGTGAAGGATTTAGGCAGATTTACTTCAGTAAACACCTTTGGACACTTGGGGGGAAAGTGGGAGTCTGTTTGCAAAAGGAGGCTTTTGTTAAGTGAGGTACCGGGATAATGCTTTACCAGGCAGCTGTGATATTAACCTACCCAGCAATGCGGGAACACTCCTTAACTCTTTGAGTGCCTGGCCCTTTGCACTCAGCAGATAAAATCCTGGCTCTCCAAAGACACTCAGAATTCTGGTTCTAGCAGTTTAATATTCAGACAAGTCTTGTAGACATGAAAACTGTTCAAGCTTTTAAAACAATGTGGTTTAATTAGATGAGGTGGACTTACATTGCTCATAAGCCCTCCAAATGGTGGTTTATAATTGGCAAGAAAAAAAAAGGAATCAAGGCAGCACATTAAAAATTCCAGGAAATATCTTTAGAAAAGCTATTTTCATTTCCAGCTTTTAAAATATTAGACTATGGTAGCTAGAGGGAATGAAGCAGCTGGGGCCTCTCTCCTTACTATAAAAGACACCAGAAGTTTGTGATGAAGAAAGGGGCTTCAGCTCAAAAAGCTGTAAGAGGCCAGTTGGGACAGTGACACTATCGCAGCCCTCGCATCTTTTCTAGGGGGAAGTGTTGCCTATCTTTCGGAGCTCGGAAGGTCATGTGAACCTCAGAGTCAGGGCCTCAGGCCGACTGTTACCAACGTGAGACTTGCCAAGGCAAGCAGAGAGGCATTTATAAGAGGAAGGAGTTAATGGTTATTTTTTGCTGGGCACAAGAATAACTTTACAGGTGTTGCATTTGGGCTTAAATAAGATTGCCTTATTTAGTTTCGAAAAAGAGTGTAGGTGTCAACGTTCAAGCAGCCACAAATGTGTGAGAAAGTAAAGGGTATGAGACATGACAGGATTAAAGGTGTTTGCTATGTTGTTACACCGTGTGTCAGGCTGCAAGCTCCCTTTGTCACAGCCTCCTGGTGATTTGACAGCGCAGATCTACTTCCCTTCTAGGTGAGACAGCATTTTTTAACTGGAGTTATAAATATGGTACACCCTTCGAGTTGCACCCTGCCTCCCAGATCCACGAATCCTATTTGAAAGCATCTTGCCCTGAGACACAATGAACAAATGCCGTATACAGGGGGCTGTGTGCTCGGGGGCCCGGGCATAGCCAGCATCACAGTAGCTGGCATTGACTGTTGTTTGGCAAGAAGGTCCTTTGCCAAATCATCCAATAATTAAGTTTTATGTTATTTGTATGAACGACCAAGCATGCAGTATTCCTTTTCAAATCAAAGGGAGGCTTAAAATTACTTTTTGAACACTTTCAGACCATGGTCAGGTCACAGTTTGGGGGCTGAATTAAAATGATCTCATTCATGATCTAATTGAGGTTGGCAAAACCTTAACAGTAGCAGGAGTACATAAATATAAATCAAAGACCAAAATTTAGCAAATCATATCATTTGCTAGAAATCTGCTCATGAATTATTCCCCGATTGCCAACCCAGAAGTTAAACTTTGTCTCCCCTCAGCAACAGTAACTGTGCGTGTTTTGTCAGACTCCTGACAGGAAAGTTAGAGGAGCTGAAGAGAGAAGGAAGATGGTCAGTGTCTCATCTGATATTGTGTGTTTGTGACCCAGGAACATTTGAGAGCTAATAAAGCCCAGTGCATTACAGTGGATGCTGGAGTCTTGGTTAGAAATTAATATGGGCTCTTCTGAAAACCAGACTTTGGAAGAGCAAGCATCGGGGGGACACGTAAGGGATGTAAGGGGAACAAATATTTCGAGGAGGATCCGAACTTTGCTTTCATTTTTCAGTGGAGGAATGTAATCGTCATAATGATTTATGATTTTTTTTTTTTACAAACTTAGTTCTGTTAGTAAGCTGAGTTGAGGGGCTGAGATTTGAAGGAACTGTTAGAATGAAAAGACAATACTGAAGGGCTTGTGTGCACATTTAAGTTACCTTTCCTTTAAAAAAAAAAACAAAAAAAAAACCAAAACACTACTATAAAAGTAAGATCCCGGGTCACTTTTCCTGTAATCCATGGGCTTAAATGTCATGTTCTCTTGTATATAATCTGTTTTCAGTTATTCATCTTTCTGGGTTGCTGTGTGTTATTTCAACCTAAACCCACACACACTCTGCTTCAAACTGGAGGAGACCTAATTCTGAACTTGAAATTAAAATTTTAAATCCCACTTAAGTGAAGATATTTTTCCAAGCAAATGACAAACGCAGTACTGGTCAGTTTAGCTAACTTTATCACAAGAGCAAATATATGAAGGTGTATTTTTAAGTCACAACAATAAGGTGGAAACATTTTTAAATGATCTCAGGCGATGGAGGTCAATAAGTACATTCTTTTGGGAACAGGTCATTGTCATTAATGATTTCCCATGACAAAAAGTCAAAACATACTCTACATTAAAAAAAAAAATGTAATGGATTCCTCTCTAATAGTTAGGTTGTTAATATGACAATATGGTGATTTTTGTTCTTTCTATAATTTCGTATTTCTTTTTATAATCAACTCTAGGAAAGAAAGGTACTCCCGATCAGGTGATAGACACTCCCTTCTATAAATGAGCAATCTAATAAATCAACAGAGGAAGATATCATGCTATTTAAGATCTGAGATTTTTTTCCTCTACCTTAAACAGAAGAGTAAATTTCAAGGAATTCAGTGCCCAAGTGACCTGCAATGTACTGTACAGGCTTCACTGTTGCTTAGTTTAAATTGTATCTATATTGTCTTATATATCTGAGTAACTGTAATCAAAGAAACTTTGCAATTTGCCTATTCTTGGAAGTACCTAACTTTCTATTTTAGACACAAAGCACATCAATGGAAGTGTTTCACATCATGAGATTTCTCAGTTTTAAGAGGTGAGGTTTATATATAAAGAACTCAGTAAGCTGTGTTTTCATAATAAAGAGACCCATTAAAAGGGGAAAATCTCTAAACAAAATGGTTGTCCTCTAAAGATTTCCCATCACCTTTGCTCTGCTGATGGGAATTTGAAAACTACATACATACAGCCCATATGCACACATTCCACATGCACACATACACAAATACACCCCCGAACCCCAACTCTGAGACTTTTCCTCTTTGACTACAATCATACAGCTTGTGAATGAAATATATTCCTATGAAAATAGTAGAGGTGAAGAATTAACGTAGATTCCTGTTTGCTAAGATTTATTTTAAGAAAGAAAAAGTGTTCCCTATGCCACATGATTCTTACAAAACTTACTTGCATCTATTAATCTAAACTTTAAGTGTATTATTTAGGATAAATTACAAGCTTCATGCTTTTAAACTGTTATCCCCCCCCCCATTTTCCTTCAGTATTACCAACCTTAACATGGATTATGCTAACTTGATTGCAAATTATTATGGTTTTTAAAATGGCATTCAGGAGTCTGGAATAAAGATCGTATTTTAAAGTAGTGTTTATAATATTTAAAAGGAAAAAAAGGGGGGGCAGGAATTTAACTATACTGAACACTTAGAAATGTGTGGAGTTTATACTTGTGCAGATAAAGTGTGAGGTAGCCTTACCCTGTGAAACCAAGACCACAAATGATATGTGTCAGTAGGTTCTTTGATAGGGCTTCTGGCCACAGTGTTTTTGTGCTGTCAAACTGCTGTGTTGAACAAACACCTCCTCTGGGACAAAGTGATAAATGCAGAGACAGGCTGGCTTCAACCAGTCTCAGCAACCTCCTCAACCACACCCCCCCCCCCAAACTCCCAGGTCCGTCTCCCCCTCCCACAATCCAGCCACCTCCCCACCCGCTTTGCCCCTCCACCTGAAACTGACATTTCTAGAGAGATGCCCAGGGTTTTTCAAGGTGTCAGTGGTGAGTAATTATTGAAACTTCCCAAATCTTGTGAATCAGGACTCTGAAACTACAGGCAAAGTCTTTTTCTGGCAGGCTTTATCTAGTCTTTTTTAAGTGGAACTGGACCGAGCTTCTAAACTTTTGCCAGCTTGAACTTTTTCCACCTTTGCTTAATCATTTGAAAACCACTTGCTTTCCTCTCGTCTTTCCCCCAGTCGCTGGAGTTTTTATTTTCTAATGTCCAAGCAATTACGTTGTGCAACACAAAACAAAATTTTGCCTTAAAAAATCCAAACACTGTTCCCTCCTACTTTTCACTTTCCAGCATTCTTTTAGGGCTAACACTTCAAATGTATAGCCAATGGATTTTTTTCCTTCTCTCTCTTGGAGCCATTATTCTCTGACTAAAACCTGTTTACTGGTGCCTTTGTGTGTGCTTTTTTTCTTCCCCTGACATTAAATGAATTTCCATCTTCTACTTCTGCAATCTCTAAGAAATAGATAAACCATTATATTTTTTCCCGGCTCGTATTTTAAAGCGGTGATCCTGACAGCAGGACGATTATTGCACTTTATGTTTTAGTGGATGTTTGCTGTTGCTAGTTACAGCAACACTTATCATAAGACAGCAAGAAAAGAGTAGTCCCTGGTAATTAAAGTAATGAAATATTCATTTACTCTACCTTTTCTGTAGTCTCACAAATTAGGCTGCTACATTTAATGCCTGCACTGCCTCTGTTTTTATTATAATGGCAGCTTTCGCATCTGCAATTAGGACTAATTCTGACAGTTACAATTTCTGAGGGATGGTAAACAGTGAACGAGATGTGCAGCAGAGGTATTACACGTGAAAAGCCCTTGTCTCTTTAACCTTGTTGTTTTTTTTCTCTCAGAGGTTACCTTTTCCCGATGGTGCAAAATCGACTTGACATAACTGTTCATCAGTTTCAGGGTTTTCCCTGGAGGTATTTGCATCAAATCAGCCCAGTCAAGCTTCAAGTTGAAATTGGCAGGCCAGAAACTGACAGGGTAGGGACTGGAAAAGAGACAGCTAAAGAACAGGCAGTAAACTGACAGTAGCAGAGTGAAAGACGGAGGGGGGGGGGGGGCGGGCTCGAGAGCAAGAGCTTTTCAACTTTACTGTAAGGGAAATCTCAACTCCTGTACGCATCTCAGTAGCAGTGTATCCTGGAGGAACTTGAAAGGTCGAGAGATTCAGAACACCTTCAGCTAATTCTTACCACTGGGGCTCAGCAGCCCTGCTCTGGGGGGCTCACTCTGATTGCATCTGATTGGATGCCTAAAGAGGAGTGGGCACACTTAATTAAACAGGAGCAAAGTTCTGAGGCACCTCCTCAGCACTTATTAAAGCTTGAAAGCCAAATCTCATGATCACTGTTATAGGACGAAAATAAGGCGGTTTGGTGTTGTTTTTTTTTTTTTTTTTTTTCTAATTGTTAACTTGTAGGGAAGTTAACAATCCTTCTCTATACCAGGTTTGTTTTCTCGGGTTTCTACTTGGAAACAGATTAAATGTTCACAGAGACCAGAGCTCAGGAGACTGTCAATTCAAAAGTTTGTGCATTTTTGTCAACAAAAACAGCCATGTAGCAAAAAATATATTTAAAGAGATACTCCTTTGAGTGACATGGGGTTGTAGGTTCTCTTTGTCAAATAACCCCCTCCTATCCTGATAACACAACACAAATAGAACATTTATCCAATTGCTTAAAGGCCAAAAAAAGTGGGAAAAATCTTAAAATAGCAATGACATTAAACTTTTTATTTCAGTATTGGGATTGTCACTTTAAGGAAAAAAAAAACTATGATTGCAAAACTTTTATAATTGCTCTAACAAAGAACACAAATATGAAAAGTGCTCTCTTTGCCTGAGTCCGTTTTTTTCTTTCTCCTCCATGTCTATTTTTTGAAACCAATATTTTTTGTCATTCTTTCTCATCTCTTCTAACTTTGCAGGAGGGTGGGTGTTGGTGTCCTTACTAGATGATTTAAAATCCTCGCCACTTTCCAACTAGACTTGGGGGTCGAATAAGCCCTTGCTTTCAAACCGTCTTCAGGCTCTGTGTATGACAGGCATTGGCTGATCTGCTGATGCCCATTCGACAGGCACTGTTGAACTAAAGTGGTGTGACGGCACAGTTTTGTTAAGCTGTGAACAAAGGGCTGAAGATGCCTTCCTGGCATCGTCCGTGTGCATATTGGCCTTGTCACAGTTTTGCTTGATTTAATGCTCTGTTTATTCCTAGATATTAAAACTTAAATTCCAAACAATATGTTTTCAAATACGACATACCAACTTTATTTTAAAAGCTTTAACTTTGAAGATCCTAGGGTTCATTTCCTCCTCCAGTTTACACGTAGCCAACGTGAAAACACAGCTTTGGAAATAAATAGATTGCCAGTAGCCTTTTAACCGTTATCCATTTTAAAAGGGGATTCCAGTCTTAAAAAGTCTTATTAGGGTCAAAGATTTATTTTTCTTTGATCATTGGTTGAAAGTCATTATTTATTTCAACAGTGGATTCTCGTATAAATTCCTAAGGAAAAGTTACCTTGTGTGTACATGGGCTGGGCAGACTTTTAAAAAGATACATTATTAAAAAGATAGTCAGTGTTGAAAGAAACCACTTACAAATACCTGTAAGGGTAGGCACATTGCTACCAGCAAGGAAGAAAAGAATGAAGGGAGTTTACTTTCAAATGAGTCCTATTTAACAGACAGCAGGAGAATTAGAGTTGGGATTGAAAAAGAAAATAATTGTTGTAAAAATCCCCGTTCCACAGACAACAGCTATAGCTCTTCCAAAGAAAAGTTAAGTTTAGTACTAAATTTAGATCCCAGTGTCCCGTTGAATGTGTCTTGAGCTTTATCTCTGCCCGGGGTTTTTTGTTCCCTCTCTGCCTCTTTTTCCTCCTCCAGGTTTGCTTCAAGTGTTTGCTAAGAGATTAGTTAGCAAGTTTATATTGAGGAGGTAGCCATGGGAAGCAGCTCTCTGCTCGAAGGAACGCGCAGTGGGTCAGAGTGTGAAAACACGGGGAGCTAAGGCTGACCAAGGCCCGGGATCAGGTACTTTATTTTCTCCCAAAGACAGACTGCTCACAGAAAGGCTTGTGGGATGACATCTCGTCCCAGCAGGAGCACAGATGCTACCACTTTTAGAAACTTCCAAATAAGCAGTATTGCTGGAACAACTTTATGAAAAAAAAATTGTTTTAATCTATTGCCAGATCACTCCCTTTTCATTATGTAAAGAGGCTATAATTTGAGATATTCAAGGTTATTTTTACCTCCATTCATAAAACAACATCTTTCCCGAGAGCTGTTCTGAGTAAGGTGAGGAAGGGTGGTAAAGGAGAGAAACATATTGAGCATTATGAAAGTATTTCTGCTAATAACTCGCGAGACTGCACTAAAAATCAGAAATTAAATCTCTAGAGTGAAACACAGACCCATGTCTACCTGCCCTAAGCACACTTTCTCAGCAATGACAGTTTTACTAACTGAAATGAATTGCCTTTTTTCTTTCAGTAGTGGTTTTACTCAGTGCTCATTTATACCAGCTAATTTTCACAGCCAGAAAGGGTGACACAGGTAGGGGTGACTAGGCAGGAGTAAGCTTTTATTGCTAGTTTTTGTGTAATATCGTACATGAAAAAGACACCCTGCTAAGAGCATAGCTCGCCATGCGGGCTCTTCTCTTAGTTTCATGAGAGATTTTGTGTTCGATCCCATTGTTGTGAACAAGATTTAGACATGCAAATCTCCAATCTGGCAAAAGAATGGATCTTTTAATATATTAATGGGGGCAGATTCTTACTTAATATATGAAGTAAACTTTGGCATTGGTTTGGTGTTTTCTATTAATACTTTGTTAGCAACTATTTATAAAGGAGACAGACAAATACAAGCTGATCCAAATAGTCCTCCTGCCCCAACCTCTAGCTCAACATCATCTGCTTTGTTGTGCCAACTCATAACATTCTATCCGTAAAATGCTCTAAATACAGCCATCATCTTTGCTATATTTTAGAACAAACGTATGGCTAGAACCAGCATCGCTTGTCCCCTCTTAATGAACTGTCCTGCTTTAGGATCTTCTAAGGAATAGAGTGTAAAAAGAAGCAAAGTGGAAGATGAAGAGATCTCGTAAATAGTTTCCTTTGAACATCCACAATTGCTTGCATGGCCTTTCCCCTTTTTTTCCAGGCCAGCAGAAATGGCCTAGCCCAGGGCTCATCCAAGTGAGCACATTTCAGAACAATTCATTGGATAATTTGAGGGAGACACCAGCCCTGTGATACCAACGAGGTGCATCGACTGAGAACTTTCCTGAGATTGGGAGTGGATGTGATGTTAGCAGAGGGCATTCCTGAAGGGATTTCTAATTCATGTGAGAATAGTAAGCCTAGATCTTCTAGCCATCGGCCAGCATCAGGTTTCAAATAAACAGATATTGATGGCCGTCTTTTTCCCCCTTCCCCTTCCTAGCTGAGTGAAGAGCGAGCTGTGTTTCACATAAATAAGATCTTTGAATGTATCTGCAATGAGGTAGGGCTTTAATGATCAGTATCTGCAAGCCAGGAGCGTGAATGCGATCTCATCGTATCACAGTGTAGAGATGAGATAGTCGAGAGGTACAGCACATCAGTGCATTGTGCCCGGGTGTCGGGAACAATCTTTCCATTGCCAAAGCAGCAACTCTTTATTTCTCGTCATTGTTTCCTTACCTCACTTGGTACGCTTCTCGTGATACAGATCTGAGTGAGTTGTGCAAGCTTCAGCCTTGCCAGCCCCCAGCTCCCAGGCCTAGTACGGAGTAATTCATAAACTCACCATATTAGACTATCAGATTGAAACCAAGGGTTTCTACTAGTGGTGGAATTGGAAAGCCCATTGTTTTGATTATCATTTCATCAGCCCCAACTGATACTAGTATGCTCAAGGAAAACATACTTCAGTTACAGTTGATTTTCAGATTCCAAAATGGTGCTGCAAAGCCTGTGCATCTCTAATTATATTTTATGCTAGGCTGTGCAATACCAAAATATACGCTGCAGCAATCAGTGAGTGAACAGTATCAATCAATTTGTAAACAGATGAAGTCACTCATTCCCAAACTGGTTTTCCAAAAACAATTACTAAATTACAATAGAAAAAAATTGTACAGTTACTGTATTTGTGTGCTGTGTTACAATCAACATACCAGGGAAACAAAACAATTTAATGCAGAAAAATCATCATTCATCTACATTATAATTGCTTCTTTTTCACATCTACAGGGCGGTTAATTAAAATTGTGATTAAATGCGGTCGCGCTGCCTAAGATGTCTTGCCCAAAACAGGTGGTACAGAATTTAAAAGTAAAAAAAATGTAATTAGCATTGGAAATTGAGAAATTGCCTGTAAGAATCAGTGTTAATTTCAGTCAGTGATGAGGTAATTTATAAATGAATGCAGTGGAGGCTGTGCAAATGCACAATTGCCTTCCTTGCCATTCTTAGCATTCTCAGCATGCAGGTGAAAATGTTTTCAAAATATTGAGGTAATTTGAAAATCAATCCATGCATTCTGTATCTTTTTTCTCCCGTTTGCACCAAATGCTGAACAAATGCTGCCATAGATGGCACGATCCATCAGTTTTTTACTTCCTGAAAGCAATGCAGCACATATTTTAGACCCAGATTAGGAAACGTAACAATGCAAATTGCAAGCCCCAAATCCTTGCAGGAGTGAAAAATGGTACACCTGAAGTTGTGACTGGTGTAGATTTGGTTTTCTGTGCAATGCTCCCATCAATAAAATAGGACCTGGAAGGTAATTTTTTCATGGAACAGGTAGTCCAGATATAGAGAACTATTAACCAATCTAAAGAACACCTGAGGTTTTATGGTTAGAGTCTAAGGAAGAACCAGAGAGTTGTAATAGGCCAATATTTACCTTAGAGTCTTAAACCGTATCTTTCTCAATCTGCCTGAAATCCTCCAAAACTGGTGAATAAAGCTACAACTAAAAATTTTTTTTCCAGAATAAGAACTAAGAAATGAATTTACTGCTGATTAATAGCATCTCTTCATTTAACACACAAAGATGTAACTTTGTAACAAGGCATCGTACTGTCAACTTAATATAGTTTGAGCGTGCTGATGGCACATTCTATTCGTACACGAGTAGATTCATAGTTCAGATACTATGTAAAAGTTTTTATTTACACTATGTTTTCATTCTTCAAGTAAGAACCACTGAGCTTTTAAACTCTCCTTTTCATGAACAAAGTTTAACTTTCATATGCTTATGCTTACTGCCTGAACAATGTGAATTTAAATTATTTTAATAATTAATTGAAGAGAACATGGGGTTCGAATATCTGACCGCCAGTGGAGTTAAAGAGACTTTGAGGGACTTCTTAAGCATCCCTTTCCTGTATTTGGCATTCTGTAAAATGATCTCTCTGTATAAAGCCCATTCTAAGAATATGTTTAGTTAACTGTTACAGATCAATCTAATAATCAGATTCTCTTATGTAAAATATTCTCCATGGTTCTTTGCTGTTTGAGGCAGAAATCAGTGATTTCACTCCGAAGACATTCTTTGGGTAGCCCTGACATTTGGGGGAGAGAGACAAAAAAAATAAGGAATAGTCTGTTTCCCTGACAGTATGCTTCTGTCCTCTGATTTCAGACCTGGTATCAGGCCTCCCCACCCATGACCCTTCCTCATCACTTTTTGGATACAAGAGAACAGTGCAATGTCGAGGTGATAACCCAACTGGTTGTTCTGATTGGCATGGCATCATTTCTTCCGTATTTAAATCTGTTTCCCATTTAATATTACAAGTAGAAATAAAATGAGACCTATAAATGGAGGAAACTGAAAGGTCACCATTAACTTCATGATCCCTCTGCGATCACCAGCTCCTACCCCCCACTAACTGTGACTAGGACGATTTCATCTTCCAGCAGTCAGTTCACCTTCGGTGAGAGAGAGTGCATGCTTCATCAAAGACTGGCTTCCCAGGATTCCCTTCAGGACCTGTGAACATAAGATCCTCAGCCACATGGGGCTCGGCTCAAATTTCAGGAGAGTGGTGGGATGGGGGAGGTACTATGACGTGCTCCAGGCTGTGCTGGTTCTGGGTTTACAAGGGGTCACAAAGGTTAGAGAATCACAGATGTCAATAGAGCTCCAGGCCCTACCCTTTGGAAAATTTGCAGTAGAAATCTTCTGAACTTGTTACATTTAGTTCCAAGTTCACAGAGCAACGTGTAGTTCTTGGGAGATTTTACCTATGTTAGTTTTATGGAACCATGGCCATGATAATGACAATGTCTGTTATACAAACTCCCTCTTCCAAATAGCTTCCCCAAGATGCTCGGAAAAGATCTGAACTATGTGGCTATACCAGCACTAGATTGGCCAGCGATTTGGCGTTTTAAGTCCTTTATTCTTTTCAAAGGTTGCCATGTGAGCTCACGTGATTCATTCCACTATGGCTAGTAGCAGGCTCTCCCTCTTCAGAGCTGATGTCAGGTTCATGGAAGAAAAATGCACACTTTCTTTTTCCACTCATGGCTTCTTTTACCTTCATTCTCCAGGGAAATCTGGGTTTTGCATTATAAGAAAAAAAAATTTTGTTGCAAAAGTAATTAAAAAGTATGCCCACCAGGTGCTTTTTTGGCCTCTGGTATCCCACCAGAAAATTGCAGTGTTTATTCATGCTGCATTAATTGAGCATCTATAATGTGCAGGCGCCATACTTGAAGCTGCAGGTCCAAAAAAGAATCCAAGCCCCTGAGAAGCTTGATGTCTAGCGGAAAGGGGGAGGGAGTTGCTCAAGAAATGAGAAAAACGTGGTGAGTGTTATAAAGAACTTTGTACCCAGTGAGTACAGAGTGTACAAGATGGCATAACTAGATCTTAGAGCAAGTGGGGAGGGCAGACTTCCGGAGGAAGACAGCTTTTGAGGGCAGCGTGGGTCCCATGACTCTGATTTCACCCAGGGGAGTGAGGGAAGGGCATCCTGGGCAGTTACAGGCATCAGAGGAGGAAAATGTAGACCACTTCAGGTGCTGTCAGCCAACTAAGATGTGTGAACTCAGGTTGTGTGCAAGCGGATGAGCTCAAATTGAGTCTGCAGAAGTAGCCTTGGAGCAGAGGAAGTTCCTACGCCATGTTTCTGGCTCTGATCCAGCAAATAGGTGATGGTGAGCTTGTGAACCATTTTCTAAAGAAGAAGAATGACATAATCATATTTGTATTCCAGTGAAATGTCACTGGCAACTGTGTAGAAGCTAATATTATCTAACATTTATTGAGTACTGGTAATGTGCTGGGACCTGTGGATAAGAATTTTGCCTATGCCATCTGATGTCGCCCTGACAACAATTCTATCAAATAGATGCTATCATGTTAATACACCTTTTACAGATGAGGAAATTAAGGCTTAGAAAGGACATGAGCCCGGAGTGAGGAAGAAAGTTTATGGGTAAATGTTATCAGAATCATGGAATTTCCAGGTACAAGTAATTGTGGAAGGATATTTGGAAAAGAAACCCAGCATTTGAGAAAGAGTTAACGTGAGGCAATTTGCTTCCCTTTCCGCTGGGTGAATGGTGAGCCTAAGTGGGGTCTAAGGATTTTTCATCCTCACAATTCTTCCTTTCATTCGTCATTATGCCAGTTTGTAAAAGAAAATGAAACGTGATTCCTGATCCTCAAGAAACTGACACCAGAAGGTGTTACATCTTTGGGAGTTTGGAAAGAGACGGTTAACAGACAGCCTTCAAGACAGTGGAATTTAGTAAACCCTGGAACACTGGCCTTGCTGATTTAATTCATGACATTAAGGCCTTCTTCGGCCTTATGAAGAAGCAAATGAAAATAATCCCTCTGCGATGACTGTTTTCCCCCTTTCCCGAATTAACTCTCCTATTGCCCAAGACTCACCAATCCTCGAACTTCCAGATTCTTTACGCTGCCTTATCTCTGGCATCCCATGGCAAGCCCCTAAAGCTGCTAACATTTTGTAACAACTATGTGACAAATTGTTGTGCTTTTATTCATGCGGGACATCTTTGCCAGGCTTGCTTGTTGTGTTTTCTGTTTGGCTGTGTCATGGGACCAAAGGTGCCTGCCTTTGTACAGCATGTCAAATCTGGTTAAGACGCAGCAAAACCACCCCCGCACAATGGCAGCGGTGGGCCAGGCCACAGGGCTCCAAACACAACCCAATTTTTCAGACCATCTTTTCTGCATATGGGGAGCACATTGGACAGCAGACAAGATGTTTTGTGATTTGGGGAATCTCTTAGAGACAAATTGTAGAGTGCAAGTGCGGTGTGGCTGGACTGCTGGGTGCCCAGTGAAGTGAGGAAAATCAGATACAGCACAGGCTGCAAGAATGAAGCAAGAATTCATATCTCAGTGCAGAACATGCAAGGTATTTTGCTCACACAGAGAGTTCACACGTAGACAAAAGCATGTTTGCTTGTTGGTTATTTGCAGGGGATTCTATGGGCATAGTCTGTGTGTATATTCACACATAAGCCTTCTTTATGCAGTGTGCACTGGTGAGGGTGTCCACACGTGAACATGGAAATGTGCTTGTGTAGGAAGACGATTTGCTGTTACAGATTTAAGACATGGGAAAGACCTCCTAGTTCACTGAGGCATTTCTCTCCTAATGTAGTAGAAGCAGAATCTCTGTGTTTTCTACAGTTGTTTCAATAAAGGACTCTGTGTGTGTTTAAGGAAGGCTCAGAGCCGGGGACTGGCAAGTGCTCCGATGACGAACACTGAGGACTGTTCTTTCTATAAAATGACTGCAAACTTTCTAACCTAAGTCACTTTGGGCTGCCATTTCTCAATGGTCTCAAGGTATCCTGGGGATGATTTTCCCTTAAATAGCTAATTGTCAACAAAGGAGAAAAGACAGCAATAAAAAAAAAAAATGATAAATCTTCATGAACTAGTTTAACTAAAATGAAGAATTTACTTCCTTGAATTGGTTAAAGGTCTAAACATATCAAAACTATATAATTTAAATTTGGGGGAACTGCAAATAGTAAATATGAATCCGTATATATATATGTGTGTGTGTGTATGTGTGTGTGTGTGTATATGTGTGTGTGTATACACACGCACACATATACACACACACACATTTGTGTGTATGTAGATATATATTGAGGTTGCTTGAAGGAGCAGGCAGTCTTTCTCTTTCCTTTTTCTTTGCTCTTCTCTCTCTCTCTCTCTTTTTTTTTTTTTTTAGTTAAGGACCCAAGAGATTGCCTTTCACTTTGAAAACAATCTCTAATATCAGGAAAATGCGCTGTTTGTTTATGCGTACATAATGCAAGTTTGTCCGCCTGGGAACTGCAGCAAATGGGAGAAGTATGCATGGATTTCACAGGTAACAGGATTACGTGGGCACATAATTGATCCATTTGGAGAAAAAAAATGACAGTGCTCTAAAGATGCCTAGGCTTTGGAGATGGAGTTTATGAAACAGGCATTTGTAAATTCAAAGGAATCAATATGTCAATTTTATTACATCTCAGAACCAGCTGGGCATTAAAGGAACAGTAACCTTCAAAAAAAAAAGTGCAGCTGTGTATTCCCACATTGTCTACCTTTCTTAAAGGGCTTAGAATTTAAGGAAACGAATTTAGAGATTTCTACCTTTTCTACCAATGAAATTAATTTACATTGTCAAAGAAGAACAATAATTTAGCATTTTCTCCGTTTTCAACTAAACCGTTTGGTTAACACTTCTGACCTCCTATCACAGGCAAAGACTATTAGTAGATACAGTAATAAGCCAGAACGGGGACTCTCACATAGGGTTGCATGGGATTCAAGTATTCGTTCACATTCATATCTGCATTGTGCTTTTCAATAGTCTAGGTTTTCCCTCTTCACTGATCTAAGGGCAGAATTTAAGAGCTAAGCTTTGGATGCCCCACAGAATTTGATCGGTGCAAGTAGGAAATATTCCTGTTTTATTAGAATTTTTGACAATTCAAAAAGACCCAGCTATTTTAAATTAAGTTCCCAGATAATAGGATTTGGACAACAGCCATTAGAGACGTGCATGGGATGTGAATTCAGTATATTTTTTAAGGATCCCAAATGGCTTACACAGCTAGGGATGGCGTGTAGAAGCTGCTAACTGGTCCACTTAGAGGCGAGGCAGTGCTTTCTTTGACACACCCTACTGTGTGTGTTACTAGCACGTCCAACGTGAGCTGCTCTACTCTTCATGCTCACACCTCCACTCCCCAGACTCCTGCCCCGAGAACATTCCTGAATCCATTCAGTTATGATGAAGCGAGCCTAGTTCTCCTTTCTCCCCAGGGACTGAGGGATTCAAGACCCTGAAAGGACACAGCATTCAGACACAAACAAATCTGCGTCCAAATTCTGATTCTGCCACTCACTCTCCCTGTGGCCCTGAGCGTGTTTCTCAACCTCTCCAAGCTTTAGTTCACAATGCTTAAAATGGAGGCCAATATTTATTTTAAGTTTGTATTCATTTATTCATTTTGAGAGAGACGGAGAGAGCACAGGAGGGGCAGAGAGAAAGAGAGAGATAATCTCAAGCAGGTTCTGCCCTGTCAGCGCAGAGCCTGATGCAGGGCTCGAACTCACCAACTGTGAATCGACTGAGCCACGCAGGCACCCCCGATACTTGTTTTAGAGGCTCATTGGGAGTATCGAACAAAATTCTAAGGGCAGTATCTCGAGCCCAGAAGATATTCAATAAATTCTGATTGTGACTGTTTCAGAGCATGGCTAACCAGGCTCCCAGGAGTTCTGTGACACAGGCAGTTCAGTTTCTGGACCATGCTGAAACATTCTTGCAAAGAGGAAACAATAGCCTTGAGCTGAGGTATTTATTCCTTTTCAGGTCTTTAGGGAGTGTTAAAAGACAAACAAGGAGAAGAAATAGTCACAGTGATTGGCATGGTCTTATGCCTCCTCATTTCCAGGAAGTAACCATAGTACTTTTTCTTAGAGGAGCAATGACCTCTAAAAAATATGCCTCTGAGAATATATTGAACTGACCTTTATCACAGCATTTACAGTTCTGTTTCCTGTTTCTCTCTTCACAAACGTGCAAACACCTTGAGGGCAGTCTTGATCATCTCTCTGTCGCCAATGAGTAGCTCAGTGCATGGGACACAATGATCATTTGGTTAGAGTAAGGCTGTACTTAATATGAAGATGAATCCATTCTGGTCAGGTATCTTCTGAAAGTGAATACAGCAGGTACACTAAAGATTTAGTGTATATCATAATACCTAGAAAAAGCTTTTGATAACTTATGTTACACTCCCTACCATCCTTTTAAGAATTTCCTGAACTCCACTTAGTGACAACTATGCCATTTTGAATACTTGGGGTTTTTTTTTTTTTCCTTTTCTTTTCTCTTTTTTTTAGTTTATACTTAAATCAACTGGCTTTCTACCATTCTCAGTGACACCTGTAAGATCCGTGAGTCAGGGAGGCAGATAGAAAGGATGTTTGGGTGCTCAAGGGAGTCTAGGCTTCAGATATCTGGGCTCAAATCTGATGTCCACCTCTCGCTAGCCATGCGACTGGGACCAAGTCATTCAACGTGTGTGTCCGTTTCTCATAATGCCTATGCACCAGGGTTGTTTTGAAAACATACTGGTGATAGGAAGTAGCAAGCACATAGTAGGTATTTAATGTTACAGCCCTTCCTTCCACTTTTCTGTGTTTACTGAGTATTTACCTATGGTTGGCATTTAGTGAGTTTCCCTTTGCTTTGCTCCTTCTGTCTGTCTTTAAGTCAGTAAACATTTAATACACACCAATGGTGGATATCTCCACCCAGTTTCAAATTTCATTATGTGAATTGGACTATTTTCTTCTACTCAAGGAAATGAACACGTAGAAGTACCTTCTGTACTTAGAATCACAATCATTCCAGCCATTTTCTGCCTAACCTGACTGTTTCTTTGTTCCCACCACCCTCTAGTAATCCCCTCTGGTATTTCTGCACGGCTTCA
The DNA here is from genome assembly GCF_023721935.1 of Panthera uncia. Classification (NCBI taxonomy): domain Eukaryota; kingdom Metazoa; phylum Chordata; class Mammalia; order Carnivora; family Felidae; genus Panthera; species Panthera uncia. Next base: position 84,732,906 of record NW_026057584.1, read on the forward strand.
CCACCATTCTGTTTTGGGTATCTCAGATCTCTCTTCCTCCATGATCCTTTGACGATATCAGAAAAGAAGATGCACGAAGGTCTCTTAACTTTATATGTTTGCCATGCAACTGTGTGGATTGGTTAGTTAATAGAGCAGATTAAAACACTTTGTTTGATTCTGCTCAAGCATACCAGAAATACATTCAAAATCTACAGCTACAAAATGTAAAGAAGGTAGTCCAAATATAGTACTACATAATGAGGCTCCCTGTTGGTAGTATATAAAGCAGTTTAGAGTATAGCTTCAAATTCTAATGAAGATCATTTTAAATTTTGCACTGAATTGTGAATTTAAAATTCCCATGTTCTCCATAAGTATCTGAAGAGGGGCATGTAAATACCATAAGTGAATTAATTACTGCCTTAAGTTGGTAAAGCATGTGTGAATCCAAACTTTATTCTTGAACTTGCACTTCTCTTCCCAAGGTTTTTTGAACCATTTCCTATATGCCAAGTTCTGAGTACCTATTCAACTGCTGAGGACATATAAAAAAGGAATTTTTCTTTGCAGAGATTCCGTGTTTCAATCTCAGAAAAATCACCACCACCACCACCACCACCACAAAGTCTGCCCAGCGCCATATATGTGTATAACATGAAATTCATAGAGCAGAAAAGAGATATTTGTAAATCAAAAAAAAATGTTACCTTGACTTCTGCTCCTTTTAATATGAACAGGATCGGTGTCTTTCTCTGAGAAGAAACGAAAAGACTAAATGGCAAGAATATCTCTACCTCTTGCTTATGTTTTGGTGATGTAACGTGGGACCACTGAAGTTACTGGACAAGTTTTCCAAGCTGACTTTTTTGAAGTAAACCCAAGGAGAAGTGAGGATGGATGGGACCGTTGTTAGCTCACTGATGGCGCCCACATGGCGCCCGCCCCGGTTCCTTCAGAGACTCCGTAATTTCCACGGAAGGGCCAGAGGCCCTGCCAATATCCGCACATCATTGGCATGATAGACCATAACAGCTTCTTCTGAGCCGTTCCGGTCTGTCGTGTCAATGCGTACTCAGGGAGTCCTCAATGCACGGATCATTGACACGGCACTACATAACGGCTCCTTAGCAGCCATTATTGGGTATCAAGTCAATGCATACTCAGGGAGCCTTTAACGCACAGGCCTGCACAAGCAGACACATTCCGAATACTAAAATTCCTTAGGAAAATTAGTCATTGCCCATGTGTGATGGCTGTTTTCCATTTTGAATTTTAACCATTTTGGGGAAAGGGTGAGAAGGGAAAACACCAGAGTCGTCCGAAGAGTCCTTTAAAAATGGGTGCAAGAGTTGGAAGCGTGGGGTGGGCGTATGAAGACGATGGGTTTCTCATTTTTTCCTTTCCATAGCCTCATTTTATTGTGTCGGAGTTCTAGAAAGCACTTCACTTTCATTGAGGCTCTTTTTCAGGCAGGGTACAGCTCAGAAAACCTCTTTTATGGTTCAGATATAAATCCCAGAAAATGTAGTGGAAATGATGACAGGCTCTCTAACTATAAAATAACAGTAGTAGGTATCATTATAATAATCTTACAGAACTACACACATCAAAAATATCATGTTTTATGATAATCTCAGCAAGATATTTCAGTTGGTTGTCATTCCAGACTTTTCACAAATAACATGTTGAGTGGGAAAGGTTCTGCAAGGATCAAAATAAAATAATGATAGTGATGATGATGGCAGCCGTAGTAAACATCATCATCGTCGTCGTCATAATACAGCCACCTTTTATTATACCCTTACTATGTGGCAGGCACTTTGTATACATTATCTCATTTAATTTTCTCGACACGCATTGCAAATCAGCCAGCCGTGGCTTAGCAAGGTTAAATAACTTGACTGATGATACAAAACCACTAAGTGATGGCGGTGGGATTTGAACTGGGCACGGTGAGGGTCACGCCAGTACCGTTACATTTCTTCTAATGACGATCGCCTTGGGGGAACTAGGTTTCAATTTAGAACATCCAACCCCTTGTCTGCTTACCAATCAGGAAACTGAGGCAGGGCAGTTTTCGTAATTTTTCCAAATAACAGAGTCAGAGTCAATACCGGCATGCAACCTCGCAAATGCCCTATCTCTCTGACGACCTGTTAACCACTTAACAAGACTTGGGAATTTCAGAGACTCTGTTTGTGTTTCGGAAGGAATGTCCACTGTTGCCATCACTTCTGAAAAGATTCCCCCGCACCAAATCAAAATGGTGCGAGTTTGCTGTTGTTGATATTTTTCCCTTTTGTGTTCTGCTTACTGACTGACATCTGCTATCATGCTAAGCAGGTGTTCCTATGTAAACGAACGTGCCCTGTTTGTGTTTCGCCATCCTCGCTGCTGCGCACCCAAATGAGCAGCGTGATTAAGAATCCTGTAAATTTTTGAAAGGAAACGGATGGCTACCCTACTAGAACATAATTACACCGTTCCAACATCCGCAGCTCACTGCTGCAGCAGAGTTGGAGAACAGCAGAAATTAATAATATATAATAGCATCATTCTCGTAATTTATAAATGAAATAAAGTAGAGAGGAGATTCTGCTGATATGCATTTTCTCCTTAATTCTAAAAGACAAAGTATAGATTAGAATTTTAGTGGGGTGAAACCTGGCCAGTAGTCTACCACTAGTTGCCTGATTCATGATAGGAGTGATTTTGCTGAGGGAAAGAGCTAATATCTTCTATTAGGCCAGGGGGGAAAAATGAATAAACAAGGCCCTCTAAAGGCAATTCTAGATAAAGGGGGCCTGGGAAACATTTCTACGGATTGTGTGCCCGCTGTATTTTTAAAGGGTATGACTATTTTAGGACTTCAGTGTGTGTTACGTTTTTTCTTTCATGATAGTAATCACCATAGGTCAACCCCTCTGAGGAAAGAGAGACCTGATCAGGTTAAGATGTGGCCCAACATAAACTTTATGCTAAAAAGCATTTGGTAAATTCTGGAGCTCTGCTGTACAACAATGCACATATACTGAAGAATACTGTTCTGTGTACCAAAACATTCGTCCACAGGGTAGATATATGTTAGGTGGTTTTTACCACACACAAAAAAGAGGCATTTATATCTTAAAAGAAAAAAAGCACCATGATTTTGAGCACCCCAAATGTACCAATTGGCGTCTTATTACAAATCACCATTAGAGTAAGGGACTTGATTCTTTGAATCACGCCTTTCAACCATGCTGGAGAAATAATAGAACTTCCCAAAGAGGCAAATAAATTATGTGTTAAAAAGTAGCCAGTCCATAACCCTGTGACATAGGACCGTGGAAGGCAGTTCAAAATTGAAAATATTTTTGCTTTACCTTGTCATAAGAAAGTTTCTGGACAAATGGATATGCTCAGCGTTTCAAGGGTTTGTCCCCCATGAGTCCTATGCCCACAACAGACATATAGACACATTCATACACACATATGGGCAATTCGCCTTAAGAAAAATTATATTATTTAAATAATGTTATTTTAAGCAATTTCTTTCCGCTTAATTTCAAAGAATGGCAATATGTTCAAAAGGGGGGGACCTCAACATGGATTTTCTTGCTTTAATTAACCTTAGAGAACGTGAAAATACTACTTGGCTTTTAAGAAAAGCATGTCCATTTAAGATGCTTATTCATTTAAGCAGTATTCATTTAAAGGTCCCCTTGAGTATACTCTATGTGTTTTGATTTGGTTCAGAGAAAATGTATTCATTTAATAGATTTATTTCATTAACAGGTATTTATTTAAGTGGGTTCCACTGTATTTAAATCTCCAAACAGTTTCCATCACTTCCTTGCTTACTTGCTTTATGTTGACTAATTTTAATAAGCCTAAGGTGCCTAGGGTCTTATTGAGTGTTCAGTTTGATCAATATGGTTAAATTAAAATTGTGCAAAATATAAGCAAATGTACTCTAACAACACAGTGAAGAATGTGCTATGCAGTAAGCATTGATTGGTATGCTGTGTGCAGGGATGTGTTGTGGTGGGTGGGTAAGCCTCTAAACTACCTGGAAACTACAGTTCTCCTTCAAACCTCTTCTCCCTCTGGACACACCCACGTCCTCTCCCACCCATGCATTCAGGGAACAGTCACACCCCAGGAAGTAGAAAAGCAAGGAGATTATGTCAGGTGTTATGCCTTTTGATGTAATGGGAAACAGAATGGAAGAGTCACGAGGAAATCCTATAGAAAGAAAACATAGCTAAGATCTTATAAGCTCTGGCTATCCCTAACATGCTTTAGGCCATGCCAATTTAGAATGGAGAGGCTAGTTCCTTTTCACAGAATAGCTTTTTATTTTATTGTAATTATTCCTAAATCTTAATCACTTGGTAGCTTGCATCTTTTTTTTTCAGACTTCTTGCTTGTCAAGTTTGATTTGACAAGATACCAAAGACAAAAAAAAAAAAAAAAAAAAAATTCTGAAGTATACCAAAAATCAGCCTTACCATTAGTCCTGCATTTGAAAATCTGTATAACTCAATTGCTTAATAGCTTTCCAACAAACTCATTGCTTTCTATATAACTGTAGGGCTAAATGCAGAACCAAGTATGTCGTAGTGGGTTCCATTTAGCATGTAGGTTTGTATCTCCCATCCTTTTGTTGTTGTTGAGAGAGAGAGCACGCATGTGAACAGGGTTGAGGGGCAGAGAGAGAGGGAGAATCTCAAGCGGGCTCCATGCCTAGCGTGGGAGCCCAACACAGGTTTTGATCTCACAACCGTGAGATCACGACCTGAGCTGAAATCAAGAGGCGGATGCTTAACCTACTGAGCCACCCGGGTGCCTCTGTATCTCCCATTCTTAAATCGATTTCTTAACCTTTCTTTTTATTCTTTCTCTGTTTTCCTTTCTTGCCTGTTTTAAGCGATGCAATAGGAATATAAAGTATACTTAATATTCAATGCCAACCTTTTCAAAAATCTACCACAATCACTTAGTGACCATAATTGTATATCATATAAAAGTGTTTCCTAATATGTGTTGGCTGTCGGGGAAGTTTCTTTCTCCTACCTGTTGTGTGATCTCGTATCTATCTTGAATCTCCTTGCTAAGTGATAGCTGCCATCACAGCTCTGGCTTTCCTTGATATTATCTCTTCCTACATGTCCAAAACATAAGTTCACATGAGCAGAAGTTGATCTTATCAAAGGTAAATCATAAGTTAAAAAAAAAAAAAGGCAGGGAGATTAAAAAAAATTTTTTTAATGCATATCTTGCAAGCAATTATTGTATTTAGGAAAATGTGTTCTGTTGAGATGAAAATCGTTCTCTAAAACTGACCACATAGGTTTACAAGCATAGTAAAAATTTGAAGTTTCCCTTTAAATTAAATTGAATGCTGGAGCTTCCTAAACTTCAATAGTATAGTCACCAGCAAGACTGCAAGATAATGTTCGAGTCTTAAAAATCATCAGAAGTAAGGCAACCAATATAAGTTCAGAAGAACTGACTTTATTTTTTGTGGTGGGGCCAAGAAAAATACTTAGCTTTGTGTTTAGTTTTGTGCATGTTAATCTTGATTTTTCTTAGTGTTTTGTATGTTTTGAGTTTTTAATATCAAAGGTAGTGCTCTTTGTAAACAAGTGTAAGTTTACCCAGGCAGCTTCACTTACACCCTTCCCTTGTAATCAGATGTGAAAATTACACCCTCCCTTTTGGATACATGATAATTACACATTTCAACATGCAAAGAATTGTCTCTGTTTCAGTTGTTGGAATGAAAAAGCTGAGACATTCAGTAAAATATATTATTATATTAAAGATCATTTCCATAATTGTTTTCGGGATTTGTAATCAAAACCATGATCAAGGTAGTTTTAGTTTTAAAAAGAATACACATGGAAATAAGGAGTGGATAAAATTAATTGCTAAGTTCCACTTCAATGGCCATTCTCTTATTTTATAAAAAAGCAATTGAGAAGATACATTACATTCTTTCTTTCAAAAAAATCTTTTCATATCCTATTTGACATTTTCTTTCTCCATGCTTATAGAAATACCTATTTTTCATGTAGACCGGAAACAAAGGCTAAAATATCTACATTTTTGTGATCAGTGTGAAATTTTCTGTCAGAGGAGAGAGATAAATGCAACAAAGGAATTTTTTTAGGAGATGTGTTTTATTTATTGTTTATGTTGTGTTTGTTTTCAAGAGTCCTTTTGAGCCAATTGAGCCAACTGTGAAAGTTTTGTAAACTCAGATGGGGCACCTCAAACTTGACCATCAGGTTACTCAGTTCATCTGCAGCACCACTTATATCATAAGGTAAAGACATATGTCAGTGTGGGCATAAGACAAAGCCTCAAAAAAACTCAGGGATTTTGGAAAATAACACTAATTCAAAAATATTTTTTTCCTCTTTGAGGAGGATGGTTTAAATTATTGATTCCTTTTTTACTTTCCTAAGCAAAGACAAAAGGAACAGGAGACAAAAGGCAGTATTAGATAACTAATATCATGGTTTCTTAAGATAGTTTATGTCATAAAGGAATACCTCAACTGATTAGTTCTCTATTTATTTATTTTTCCTACTCATCCAAACACTGGCACAGGATACATATTCATACAGCCCAAATCTATTTTTCCTAAAGTATCCTAACAGATTTTTGATTCTCAAAATGTCTCAACCCAATTTTCAAATACTTGGACTTAGATGATAAAACTAATTAGTCTTTATCTGTACAACCTTTTGTGTTTTTAAATCATTACATAGTCTGACATGTATATTTAATTTTCCAAAATGTTTTCCCTAGAGAGCATCCATATATTTTTAGAACTTGGAGGGAACCAGAGATTTCAACTCTTCTCACCCTTAGGTACTTCCCTCATTGGGCAGAAATTGAAACAGAGTTGGCAAAACCAGGAATTCAGTCCTAGTCTTCTGATTCCAAATTAGGGACAGGATACTGTTTTGAATGTTGTTGATAGTTTTCTCTCAAGATCCAATCTGAGATGATGTCTTATTTTTAGGCTACGTGATTCTCTACTCTGAAGTGTCAGGTTATAATTGTGGTATGTGCCAAGAAATGAGTGGGCTAGAATCAGAAAATCCACCGCACGTATGTGCTGAGTTATTGGACTATGGAGTCACATGTTCTGAACTCAAGACTCTGGTTTTACTGCTTCTATGTTTCTTTGGAAAGATTGGACAGTTGCTTTTTAGGTGAGGCGTTTTCATAATTCTTGTACAGGCAGGGCAGAGCGCCCAGAAAATGTTTCACCTGGCATTGACATTAGCCTGGCATTAAGTGGGTTCCCATTCCAGTCCCATTTCAAAAGTAAGCCTATCTTGGCACAATAGAGTGTGGTGAGAAGAGTCCATGGCAGAGAGCAGGTAGAGGAGATGACAGGAGAATTGCCAGGAAGGAATGAAAAGGCCTATGTACTTGGTCCCATTGTCCACATCCACCATCACCATCAAGCAGTGACAGTGGTGGTGAGGAAGAGGTAGGGGGGGTGGGGAAAGTACAGAAGAAGCCATTCTTGATTACACTACATGTCCCCTACTAGTTTCTGTCCCAGGAGGCCGATTGATGTGTGGAGTTCTAGGATCACAACCTGGTATGACAAGAAGACTCCTGGACTTGGGTCAGGAAACTTGGACTTCTGGCACTCCCAGAGCTGACAGCCGGTCTCAGCTTGGTCAGCACCAGCACCTCTTTGGGCCTCATGTCCCGAGCTGTAAAATGTAGAGACTGGACAGAGGTTGCAAACTAGTGGCTGACAGATGTGTTTGCTTTGGCTCACAAAGTATTTTAAACACATTTGAGTTGGTTGCCAATATTTAAAAATTGGGAAAATCACTCACAAATCCAGAAACTCGGAAGATCTAATATCTCTGGCCTACATGGCTGCAAAGAAAGAGGAAATTTCTCTGGATCCCTGACAGAAGGATCAGCCGACCTCCCTCACCTGCATGGTCTGTGTGGACCCTGGCGTGTGTGACCCCAATCCTCTCCAAGTTCTATAATTTCAAATCTGATTTGCTTCACTCTACAACATATATGGAATCCGTAGTGGTTTCTACATCCACAGTAGAATGCTAAGGTATTTGTCTGTATAACCAGCATCAGATAAAAGTTGGAAAAATTTTAGATCAAATAAATCAGTGCCATTTGGAACAAACTCTTACTTTGAAATCTGATGATGGGAGGCAGGTATAGCTCAGAAAAGGCGCCTTTAAGATAGTCACAGGAAAGGTTTGGCCTCAAACAGTTGTCCACCCAGCAAACTAAATAACTATTATAAATTACCCCCAAATTGATTTTTTAAAGCCTAAGGCAAACAATATAGGCTTCTCCAGTTAACATAGCATGTTCCCACATCTCCCACTAAAAGCAACATCTACAATCTCTATTTTGAATATTGGGTTCATGAACTTTTTCTGTTCACATAATTGCAAGCAAATTATGTTGGCCCAGGAACTATTGTGTCCTCTTCAAAAGTAAAGAAATATCCTTGATTTAGAAAGTCATATTTTTATAAACCTTTTTTTCCCAGATATATCCAGTTTGAACACAAAGGGTAACATTTGCAACTAATGGTTATGGAGTGTTTGATGTCGTCCAAGGTGCTTTGACAGAAATATCTCATTTGATCTTCAAAAAAATTCCAGAAGGTAGAAAGAGTAGTCTGAGATGTAGGAAAGTTGGAAGACTATTGGAAAATTGGTCTAGTATCTGTGAAAGACCGAGTATTCAAGCCTATAGTTTCTAGCCCCACGTTTAGTGCTTTCCATGCTATAGCTGTGTTTCTAACATGGGTGGATGGATGGATGGATGAATGGATGGATGGATGGATGGATGGATAGGTAGATCGATAATCTTACCTAAACAATGATTTTTGGTTTTGGTCTCATGAATGAGCAGAATTGTCTCAATGTTTCCTTAGTTACATAAAGAATGTTTTTGGTAGCTATTCTTAACTGGATCCTGGATTTTTATTAAGGGAAACTAGCATGTAAAACACACACACACACACACACACACACACACACACACAATTCACAGGTAGTGTAGAGAATAATTTAAGATCAAAGTTTTACAGTGAAATAATCATCCAGAGGAATGGAGAGGGGGCAAAAAAATAAATAATACATGAAGAAGGTTATAGAAATATAAGGGGCGTAACTATAACATAACAAGGTAGAAGATACAACAGATTTTATGGAGTGATGAGAAGAAATGTAAGGAGAAATACAGGACAAGGAGACTGTACAGTAATTTAAGAAGTGAAGCCCTTCAGCACAAAGGAAGGAGATAAATGGGAAATACTAGAGAGGAAGGAAATTTTAGGAAGTGTGGAAGCAAAGCCTGTAGGCCAGAAATCTGAGCAGGCTTGAAGAGAGGGGAGGATGGTTAAATATGGAAACACAGAAAGGGATGTTTTTAGGAATTCAGAAGCTGAAAGGAAAATAAATTTTAATCACAAAACTCTGTGAAGACAGCATCAACAAGTTTGAATTGCAGGAAAGGGAATTCACATGGTTAGAAGGAAAGAATAGAAATTAGTAAGAGAAGTCTTTGGATTTCAAGAGGTAGGAAGAGAAATGATTAAGAGGAAAGAAGGCATGGTGGGTAGAGGGGGAAAATGACATGACTGGGGTCACAGCAAACTGAAATGATGCAGAAAAGGAGCCATTCATGAGAGAACGGGAAGGGAGGGAGGGAAGAAGGAAGGAAAGGAGGAAGGGAGGAAAGAAGGAAGGGAGAGAGGGAGGGAAGGAGGGAAGGAGGGAAGGAAGGAAGGGAGGGAGGGAGTGAGGGAAGGAAGGAAGGAAGGGAGGAAAAGAGGGAGGTAGGAAGGAAGGGAGGAAGGAAGGGAGGGAAGAAAGGAGGGATGGAGGGCAGAGAAAGAAAAAGGGAGGAAGGAAAAAGAAAGGAAAGAAAGGAAAAGAAAGAAAGAAAGAAAGAAAGAAAGAAAGAAAGAAAGAAAGAAAGAAGGAAGGAAAGAAAGAAAGAAGGAAAAGGAAAAAGAAAAGGAAAGAAACTAACTTAAGTTTTGTTGGGAGGGGACTGAGCCCCCAAGGTGATAGAGGCAAAAGTGGTAAGGAGAAAGTGGGAACTGGAAAAGAGAAGGCAGTAAGACCGTTATGATGCTAAAAGCACTGTTAGCAGGAATGAGGCTTTGTGTTTTTTCATTTAAGTCTATGTGTATTCGTTTCTCTTTTCTGTACGTGGGGACCCTACTGTATTTCACATATTCATATTCTACCCGTATGATCAATTCACATAGGAAAGTAATTTACAAAAATAAGCAACTTCTGACTCTTTCATGTTTCCCACCAGGTGAGGTAACCCTGATGATTATCTGTCTGTCTGAAGGACACAGTACCACCGGGAGTGTGGCAGTGGTGCCAGAGGTCACAATCATTTTTGAAACTGTTTTTTTAAATCGATTCATGATTCATAGAAAGTGGGAATTATGTTCAAACATTTATGGCAAAACATACTCTAGATATTAATTTACATTGCTTATACTAAAGATCTCTTGAGTTTTTAGTTTGACACAGATTTTTCATCTACTTTTTATAGGTTGTATTTCATAACGAGATTGTGTCTATCCCTCAACAATTCTTTTCCTTGATACAAGACACTCATTTCTCTAGACTCAGATACTTTCTTGCTCTGAATGGTCTAAGAGTGTACTCCATGGGGTGCTAGCATTTGGAAGGCTTTTCTCCCGGAACTATTTCTACCCTTCCTCTTTAACTGAGTGGATGTAAAGCCTTTGGCCATACAATTTTCTTATCACTGTGAAAATGGGGCTAAAAATCATAACAAACATAAGAAACAGGAGGAAACTAGTATATGGCCTTCCAGACACACCCTGGACCATGTGCTCAGGCCATGCAGTTGTGCCCCTCAAGAGTGGGTTGAGCAACCTGGGGAACCTTGGTTTACCTGTGGGTGGGGACGCAATCCCTCTGCCATAAATGCAAAAAAGAAAAAAAAAAGTCTCTCATAAGAACTTAAAGCAATTCTCTTCAATACTCAATTTAATCTAATCTCTTTTTTTTCTTCTTCCTTTCCTTCTTTCCTCTTCCTTTCTTTTTCTTTTCCCCTCCCTAATCCCTGACCCCCTTCCAAGATTTTCACCTCAAAGATAGAAATGCCTGAAAAGAAAACCAAAATCACAGTGCTGCAGTACTAACAAGTAATCCTGTGTTTGTTAGAAACCGGTTTGAAATCAGGGACAAAATTCCCCAAAGTAGCTATGTATCTGAAAAACTTCTTTAGGTCTAGCCAGGCTATGAATGGATACATCTTTCATGTTGTACAAACGATTGCTTATATACAGCCACCTGAAGAAAAGAAATGCCTTACTAATGACAAGCTCTATTTTACAGGAGTAGGAAACATAGCTAAGTGGCTTTTGGAATACTTATTGGACTCGTTCATTTATTTATTTATTATTAACCTTACCATATAGAGAAAAAGGAGGTGATAGGTAGGTAGCTAGGTAAGACAACAGGATGGCAGACAGAATTCCTGACTATCAGGGTAGAAGGAATTTGTAAGACATGTAACCTAATATAGTTAAATTTGGAACGGCACACAGACTGGGGGTGGGGGAGGCAATGTTTCAAGAACAATCATTGTCCTTAAACATCCTCCTAAGGCTAGGTCACTCATTTCCCCCACACACACCCCTTTTTCCTAGAATTAAGGAAAGTCTTTCCTTAACTTGGGTTGCTATGCAGAGATGCGAAATCTCATTGGCTCCGAATGCTTTTCTGTCTAGTAGCGACTACTGGGAACCCTGCTAATGTGCATATTGATGTACCCTGTAGCTTCAGAGATGATGAAAGAGCATATTACTTATTTCCACAACAACAAAGCTAAGAGAAATTTGAAAGCAGCCAGTTATTTTACCTGGGGACTTTCTCCCAGGTGACAGGGTTATAGAGCCATGGAATTTAAATGTGGGGGGCAGTCCCATTTTCTAAAAAGTTTTTCTGAGGAGCCACAATACCACTCTCAACCAAAAAAAAAAAAATTAAAAGACTGTTGCTTTCATTTGCATTCATTTAGTCAACTATGCCTAAAATATGGAAAAGACATTATTATGCTCATTCAGAGTGTATTTTATTCGTTGTTTACTAGGCTGGACTGACATGATATGATTTGTGCTTTGCGGGGTCACAACAAGCTACTTGCAGGACAATTTGCTGAATCAAGAGGATGATTGTGTCTGGTGCCAGTCAGTCGCAATTAGGACCAGGATCAGGGAGGCCCAGGGTTTGTGCATCGTCTTGGGCTAGCCGCATAGAAATCAGCTCACCTGAAACTAATTGTCACAACAGAGACCTTATGCAAATGAGCCCTGGGGTTAGCGTGGGAAAAGAAAAACTGTCGCAAAGATAGGTGACCTGCTGAGCAGGGGGTCTGTTGCTGGGGAAATCTTTGTTCAATGAGTTTAAAAATGTTTTCATTGTTCAAAATCCAAAAAAAAAAAAAAAAAAAAGGCATACCCACTCACCAAGAGTGTGGCAAACACACTCATCTAAAATTCCAATAAAGTACAAGCCTGCTTTGGAGCATGCAATAAATTGGGAGTCTATACTTTATAAGGGCTATGGCAGGAAAATAATTTCCCTTTGCAAGGGCCTTTAAAGTGTAGGTGCTGTGGATTGCAGAGTGGGCCCACCTTGAAAATTCGCTCGGAAGGTCAGGTCTGCCGCTAGCCAGCCGAGGAGGAGGACTTCTACTACCTTTCCTTCCTGCATCCCAACTGTCCTTGTCTACACTGCCTTGAAGGGTGCCTGTGAGCTAGACAAGAGAGGCCTGCTTTCTAATTGAACCTCACTTTTATCTCAGGTAGAAAAGAAGGGCCAGGCAAGTTCCCTGCCACATGGCAAAAGAAGCCAGGAAACAATGGGCAGTTTCTTAAGCTGTGGTTTCTCGAATGTTCACAAAATTAAATGAAATGCAAACATTGTGAAATTCCAGGACAGGTTATGCAGCCCAAGTGATAATAGATTGTAGAAATTTAGCAAAAGAAAACTTATTTCCCGTTTCCAAACCCCCGACAAAAACATGTATAAATTAGAAATATTGTAATTCAATCTTACAGCACTCCTTTGAAATGGTCTTCAAAATGTTCAGCTTCAGAAAGCTAGATGAAGAAAAGCCATTTTAAGGTAGTAAACATATTTCTATGTTATCGTAACAAAGTTGCCTTTGGGTTCTCGATTGATTTTTAGCTTTTCAGTCTTGTTTCCCTAAAAAAGTATGGGTTAACATATTGACCCTACTTAGCTTTTTGCTGAAAATTTGCCAGCAACATATTAAATAATGTATATTCACACAGCAGTATAAATCAAATAAGGAAAAAAAAAGGGGGAATTCTAAGCTTTTGCAAGAACAGAGATATTTTGTGTCTTAGTGATTCCAAAAGAAGAATAATTTGAATAAAATACTTTAGGCGAAAGAAAAAGAAAAGAGAGAGTGGCACCGCATTAGCTTTGAATGCAAATGTTATTTTGTTTGGCAAATCACTGGGTCTAAGACAGTGAGTGTTTTCATTGCGTCTTCTAACCGGCCGGATTGAAATTTGGACTCGTGTCTGCTAAGCAAGCTCAGGAATCACCTTGATGGCCACCACAAAACCTAAAGAAAGTTAGGCTCAAAAGCAGCACAGCTTAATCACAACTTAAATTAAAAGGAAAAAAAAGAAACCAAACTCTTTTGTCCCTTCACCACTGTCTGAAATAATTTCCACATATAGGAGATGGTTCACAGTGGGTACGAAGTGCTCAGCTTTCACTCATCAAACTTTAATCGGAACTGCATTTTAGTTTTTGAATAAAGAACACTTAAAAAATTTAGATGCAAATTATTTTGCATTATTCATGCTCTAAGTGTCCTTGTAGATTTAAACACTTCTGAGGCCACCTTGATTCAAGTAATTACCTAGGCCCTCACTGCTCCGTCATGAATAAGGTATTTTGTACAAGTAAAGTATGCACCCGATGAGCTTTTAAAGTGGCTTTACACTGAACTTGTGTATTGCTTCTCGTGCATGAGTGAGCCGAACACACGTTGCAATCTGTCTCAGGTGGGAAACCCTGGCTGGGCATCCATGGGTGACGGGATGAAACCCGAGCGTCTCTCTCCACACACATGCTCTGCCTTTGTCTCTTCTTAAGAATCTCAAAGTGATTCTCCTGCCTGACTCTAGTAGCTGTTTGAGAATCTAAGCGAGCAATAGATTAGGAAAAGAAACGAGAGGGAAAGTGGCAGTGGAAGTGCTTAACTCCTCCAACGCCAGAGTTCATTTAAGTGTCCACTTTTCAGACCACCTCATCTTCATCAGCAAAGGCTTCTGCGGAAGGTAAGAAGTCTCTCTGATTCTACGTGGCTCTGTGCATCTGTCTCCCCATCTGTCCGCCCGGGCTCCTCAGCGATTAGAGCTGAGTCCTACCGCCACCACAGAATTCTTCACAAAATGGAACTGGTTTCACACTCAGAAGCGAGTGAAGAATGCTTACCATAGAAATGAAAGTGACCACAGAGCATAAATCTCTAAGTTTATCCACACACACGAAAAGAAGGTTTGTAAGAGTTAAATATAATTGGCCGAAGCTTGTAGCTGGCGTTTGTTACAAAATGCCCAAGCCTTTCCTTTCCAACTCCGTGGCTTTGAAGAATTATAGGAATTTTATGATGTGCTATTGGAGTTACACTGGCAGAGATTACAGAAAAGGGGTTAAAGTTGGTTTATGGTAGAAAAAAATTATGCAGAAACCAATAAAAATAAACACACTCAAGTAGACTAAACTTGCTGGGCTTTTAGTTTTAGTTTAACAAAGGAAGTTTAGATGGAAGTAAATGTTGCAGCTTTTAGAAAATTAGTTGACACTCATACTTGATCATCTTTACTACACAGCGGTATAATTAATATTTAAACATTCTAATAATGCAACTTGCTTTGCATGCACTTTTCAGCCTCACAACAGTATATTTTATCTGGAATTGTGCTAGCATTTTCTTGGGTACTGCCCATTTTCATAGAGTTAAATTTAAAATAGAGTAGGGCCTTAGCCCTTATGGCCAGTAAAACATCCGTAGGAGAGTGAACAGGTTTCATACATCTACCAGACAGTTTATTATTAGGACCAATATTTACCCGAGATAGTAGAGAATATACAAATTTTGTTTCATTGCCCCAGTGCACGCTTTTAAAAGAACGGAGTAGATTGACTTTGAAAGTTGCATCTGGCCGTTGTCCGCTCACTGCTTATTGTCCAAAATGGGAGAATTTTGATTTTGCGATAGCAGTGTGAAATGAGTAGGCAGTACGTGAAATACTGAACCCACCGGTGTCTGCCCATTCATTGAGGTGTCTGATTAACAGAGTGATGAATTTTTATTTTCAGTGTATGAAATCGGTTCGAGAGCATTGTCTGAGTTGTGACAGCTGAAATGCCCAGGAACTTGGTAAAACAATAAAACTAGTAAAACATAGAGAAGTTAACTAATTGACAGAAGACTGAGCTAGTTTATTTTCACACGAGAGCTTTCTTCCTGTTCCAGTCTTGGGGCTGTAGGTGGTAGGGAAAAGTTGTTTCAGGTGCTACCCCTCAGCTCGGTCCCTTTGAAGAGTGCAAGGTGCCCAGCGTTCTTGATCTTCTCGTTTGAATGGGGGGAGAGAGCATTCTAGTTTTCCACTGTAACTTCAGTGTTCTTTAATATAAAGAGAATTTGCATGCACATATTTACTGCTCATTCTGTATAACCGAGTAGGTGTACTGAGCTGGAGGTCTATTTTGAGATTCAGCCCACGTTAACCCCTTGAGGCCCACTTCACGAGAGGTACTGCCCTGTGAAGGATGAAGCTGTAATAGATCCACGGCCACGCCAACACTGGGGCATCCCGTTTCACTTAATTCTGTGAAGCCTTGAGCCGTGGTTTGCACAAATCAAATGGCGCAAATGAAAACTGCGCAATTAGGCAGGTTGGATTTCGAGAGAAAAAAGATAAGCCATAGAAAAAATAGTCAATATAAAATATTACTATAGAGCAGCAATATGTAAACTAAGCTTCACATGGAAAGAACCAGAGGGATCTCATGAAGTAGCTGTCAAGAGATGGTTTGCACTGGCTGTTTTATTTCCTTATGTCAAAGGAAGTCATTTTCGCAGATTCATGGAGACGATCGTTTTTATTTCTGATATTCAGAAACTGAACTGGCAGTTTGGTGTCTTTGTATTTTATTGGGTTTGTTTTGAGAAAGGGAGTTAAATGAACTCAGCTTACAAATAACTAACAGCCCCCGGACTGTTTAAAACCTGCTATTGAGGTGGTAAAGTAGAGATAAGTTGAACCCAACTGCTGTCACACGTATGGGTTTGACAGATAGGTAAGTCCGAGAGTGGACAAAATTAAAAGCATTTTTCATATGCTAATCTCCACCTGCACAGGAATAATTTTTTTTTTAAAGGGGGCAGCCTACTGGTAGAGTAAATTCAAGAGCTGTCTATCACCAGTACATTACTTCTAGGAATGGCCCTGACACAAAAAAACCGAATAACTAGTTTCATGAGAAAAGTCTTCCATAGAGTCTTAGTTCCAGATGGGTGTCATGACAGCCATGGACCAGCAATTTGTGGAAAGAAAAATGACCCATCCATATAGCTTTTAAACTCAGCTAATAATTCCCTCCATATGTAATTGGCTCAAAATTATGTCTGAAGAATTACTTGTTTAGTTGCAAACAGAGGTAAAAGGGAGAATGGTGATCTGCCTTGCTTTTCAGGTGATAGGTACATGTGAACTTCACGGTGCGTGTGGGAGACAACCAGGGACGCCAATCAGAACCTACAGGTTAACCCACAGCCATGAAATCTGAGAAGGTTTATAGCAAGTCGGTAATAGTTTCAGTCCTCTGCGAGAACACATAAACTCAAACTTCATGCTGGGACAAAACAGGGCGGGACATTTGAGGTAGAGGGTGAGAAAACCCTCCTCTTCTTATGACAAAGCCTCTCCCATACTTGTTTAAATGCCACTGGGCTGTTATTGAATGCTCACCATTTCTCTGGGTTTTATATTCTTGTACAAGAAGCTTTGGGAGTTTCCTTTAATTTTGATAAATATTCAAATTTGCACATAATTTCTACACTTCAGTTTTGAATGATAGAAAATTTCCCATGCTTGTTGAGTTTCCTTTCAAGTAAGAAAGTAATTCTTGTAATAAATGAAAATGTTGCGTTTCTTTTTCCCAATATTGTCAAGATAATAAACCCTTACCTTAGTCTATAAATTCAAGATTCACTAATTTATTGAAATGAGAGCCAAAGTAGTCTGCGAGAAATCTTAAACAGCGAATGGTAACTCAAAAGAAATGGGTAATTATGTTATCTTAGGTAAGGATCTGTCTTTTTCTATTAGAAAGTCCTCAGGCTTGGGAAACTTATGATTCAAGTGCCCGTAACTGGGTTAGAGCCCTCAGTTATTATATGGTACTCCGTCAGGCCCTATGAATGAAATTGCAAGCAATGATTACGATACTGGTGTCCCTTATAAATATAGTATACCTGAGAGGTGACAGTCAGAGAAAGTTTCTAGCAGGCACTAAATAAAGTGGTTTGCTTTGGCTTTACTTGCAGGGAAACCTGGTCAATGGTGATCTTACTTTTTCAATGGAACTTAAAACCTGATGCCATGTGACCGACCAGGCTGCTAACATGAAGGAGAAGAGTCGGTTAGCATCATTAACATTCTTTGATTGGCGAGCACATTAGGAGGTAGATAAGGGAGCAGTGCAGGCGACCCACCTCCTGGCCACGGGAGGACAGTGCCTGGAATGTCTGCAATGCGTTTCTATTTTTGTCACACCTATGTGTGGCCACCCATCTGGTCTGAATCAATCAGTTCCATCCCAGGGCTCTGCTTCTCTCCCAGCTGAAATAATACCCTCCTTTTCCAGTGTTCTGCCTTAAGGAGGTTCACTGTTCACAATTGCCCATGCAAGGCTATTCACAAGCCTACATGTTTGTAAACACTGGTGAACCCAGGAAGAAGCACTGGGGAGAATTAAAAAAAAAAAAAAACAGAATATTTTATGGATTCACTCTGTTCTACTAGAAAGAGTACTTGGGGGAGCTGAATGAATCATTAGCAAACTATTTGACCCCAGAAAGTAAAAGAATGATGCGATACCATTTTGTATACATATATCCTAATTTATTTTTTAATGAATTTTTCTTTGCTTGAGTTTAAACCATGAATTTCTGTGCTGTTTTACCTACAGCAGATAAACCCAGGGTCTAGAAGTATTGGCCATGACTTAGCCTAAAGTATCTTCTTAGGCCATTTCTTTCTGCTCCACACTAGAATACATAATGCTCAAGTTGCCTACACTGCTGTACCAACCCTA
Organism: Panthera uncia; assembly: GCF_023721935.1. Classification (NCBI taxonomy): domain Eukaryota; kingdom Metazoa; phylum Chordata; class Mammalia; order Carnivora; family Felidae; genus Panthera; species Panthera uncia. Next base: position 84,751,319 of record NW_026057584.1, read on the forward strand.
CACCTCTGCTTCTAGATCATTTTCTTACATTCCTCATGTGCACACTCTGTTCTTCAGCAATCCAACATCCATGCCTCCCCCATCAGATTCCTGCACACCTGACAGCCTCTCTCTTGATGTTCCAGCTAGTAGACTACTGACCTCTATTAAAAAGGTCAAGGTATTCACCAGTGAAACCTGCTTTCGTACCACATAGCACTCTTCCCACAAGAGACCTCAAAACTTACTGACATTGGCATCGGCGAATTAAATAACATGGTAAAAAAGCAACTCATGTTCCCTATCTGCCCACTTTTCCATTGCAGTGGGAAATACCACCCTATCGTGGACCTCCCAACCGGGAACCCCAGGGTTATTTTTGTCTCACCCACTGCCTTTCTCACTCCCCACATCCAGTCTGTTAGCAACCATGGCCACTTTTTCTCCCTTTTTTTTTTTTTTTCTTTTGGCCAACATTTCCTGAATCCACCCCCTTCCTTTTCATTCTCATAGTTGTGGTCTTAGTGTAGGCTTTGGCCTTGGCCCACTGGGAATCTGCGGGCTTCTTCTGTATCTCCCTCCATAAGAGCATATCAAGCCTCAGCTTAATTTACCACTTCTCTGTCTGTACCTTTAACCAGCCCATCATTTTCTGTGGGCTCCATTGAGACTGTCAACTGCTCTTTGGACTATGTTCGGAATCTCCCTTTCTAGGTCTCACCTCCTCATCTAACTCCCTTCTAATGGCACTCACCTTTTTGCTTGCTTTTCCTAGGTAAGCCAATCCATTCTTTATCTAGTCATTCTCTCATTGTTTCAGAAACTCTTCCATGTTGTACCGATCCCTGATCTGTGCCCCCTGTGTGGCAGATCCTGAAACTCTGTAACTTTCAATAGTCCTTCCTTCCCTTCCCTCCATTCTGGTATGGCAAAGTATGGTCAATGAGAATGAGTCCAAGTTCAAAACTTCAGCTCTTCCAGTTGCTACCTATGACATTGAGCAAGTGACCTAACACCCCTAAGCCTCAGTTTCCTCATCTATAAAATGGATTCTTGTGAAAAAAAAAAAAAGAGCGAATTATGTTGGACACTGCTGACACATCATAAGCACCAGTTAAGTCTTTGTTGTTGTCATTATTATTGTTACTATCACTGTTTCTCAGAGGACATCTACCCAGTCACACACCTTCAGTTACCCTCACACTGTGTGTTGCTTTCTCCTTGCATGTAAATTTTGATAACACAATCAGGTTTCTTTAATCTGGTTCCATCAGTAGATTACGTCCTACAAGTCAAGGGCAACGTTAATTGAATATGGCTGGTATTGAACCAGGTAATGATGAAGACTTAAATGATGCTTTTTGAGGATGATTTTGAAGCAGGTGATGTCAAAGATTACGATGATAATGAGGAGGAGGATGACGAAAACATGGCCAGGTGCTCCTTTGAGTTAGTACTCTTTGCTCATACAGCTAAGTCTCCAGAAAACATATAGTATTCCCCCTCAAATTAGTTTTTTCTTCCCGTTACGTGGAAACATGTTATGCGTCAGAAAATATATTGTGCAGAGTGCATGGGATTTATTTCTCAGAAAGCAGAGAAATGGTAAGAATTTTAAGTGTTCTCCATACTTATTTAGATCTCACATCAGGAGATAAAACAAATGAAAACTCTGACTTGTTAATAATTTACATTTTAGTGGAAAATTCATACATGCTGTTAAGATACCTCTAAGACCCAACACAGAAAATGCAAATAACTTACATCCACTGTGCACTCAGAATTTGTCTGAGAAGAAAACATCATCAATTTTTTTTTTTAAAGGTGTTTACAAGGGACTATGGACCATATTTACGGGGTTATAATTACAATTTCAGGCGACTCTTTTGAAGTATGCTTGGAGATGATCTCTCCATTCATCAGGTGTTTCTTACAGAAAATCCACCAAGGTCTACCTCACCACCTAGGAGGTAGCTTGCAAATAGGGGATTTCTTTTCAGCAAGCCACACCATCACTTTTCTCTAACAGCTTATGCAAAAGTTTCACGGGGGAGGGAAAAGCCCAAGCCAAAGAGAAAGAGAGAGAGAAAGAGAGAGAGAGGGAGAGGAGTGTGCATGACAATAACTACCTCTGTCCCTTTGGTTTTTGTTCTTTTCATGTCATGGAACTTTTTAGCTGTGCTGCCTGGGTAACTGCTCTGGAAGGTTGGAATATCTGTTGTTGAAGGAGGTTTGTGATTGAGGGCCCTCTGACACAACCTTTTGTTGCATTGAGGTGTTTGATCCTCTTTCCTTTTCTTCTAAAACCAATCCCATCCCTTTAAAAAATGGATAACCAGCACTTCTTTTACTTATTGTCAGCTTCTGGAAAGTTACCGTGGGGGTTTGTAGAAGTTTAACTAGTTAACTCTTTGCCTGCTGATATGCTGCTGACAAATATTCTTCTGTCTGAACACGAAAGGTTTGAATCGCTTTTATCAGGTATATGCTGTTTTTACTCATGCACAGCAACTGAAACGCACCCCAGGTCCCGAAATAGAGTGCTTGTGTTCAAGGTCTTGAAATGCGAGAGTGGTTCGGGCTTTGAAATGGGACACATCCTTATCTTTTTGTCCTCAACCCGAAACGTGTGAGAGGTATGACTCTGCCATTTGAAAAACTTGATAAGATACACTTTTTTTTTTTTTTTTTTTTTTTTTTTTTCTGCAGGAACGACAGGCTTTGGTAAAAAATAAATGCGACGAATTACTTCAAAACTGGGAGGTGTAACTAGATGGCAATGGAAGAAAAGGGCCTCAGAATGAAAAGTGTAGGGGTCTGGTTCCAGCCTGCTGACTAAATGCTGGAATAGCTTTTCCCCAAAGGAAGGGACACGGCCCAGGCTATGGGAGAGAAAAGAAGCTTAAATGGATTATTTAACAAAAAAGCAACTTATGGCTTTTAGATAGTGACCTACATTCTGCACACAATGATGATATTTTTACGGCGGTGATAGGGTTAATAACCTCACATCATTCATGTAGTGTTTTTTGAAAATTGAATTTTACTGCTACAAAGTAAATGTAACAGCCCTCTGGAGACAATATTACAGGCACTTTATTGTTTGCTAAGCTGATGTCATCTTTCTACAGACTGACTTTAAAACAAAGGCAGAACATTTATTACAAATATCACTGTGTGAAAGGAAATCTACTGAAATATTGTTTAGAAGGTGAGCTGATAAAAAAGTATTAATACTTGGCTTTGATCATCTTACACTATAAAGTTGTGACTTCAAAATGCTTCTCATGTGATCTCTATTCAAGGCAAAAACTTCATCCTGGAAATTCCTATCCACCTCTCTACCATTATTTGCCTTCAAGTTGGAATATTTGTTTAAGCTTCCCGGGTGTTTTGGATACATTTTTACTCTGTAAGGCAATTTATTAACACAGTTGATGAGCGCTTGAGAGGGAAATTAAGGAGCACCTTTCAAAGACGATGGATGTATGATTTAAGAAACAAAGTATGGAGATGAAGCTGTTCAGTTTATATAATGAACTTTCAAAATCACCTGTAAGTGGTGGCTGGAAAGTTTGCAATTTAAATAAGCTGTCTAAGGCTTTGCCAGGCAAGCATTCTGAATGGCAGGCTGCTTGCAACTCAGAGAGTTTGGTCTCTATATCTGATGCACGTGTAATATAGCGTAAAGTTGTTTGTGGATCACACAGGAGCTTCTTAGAGCTTCATTTCCACACTGTAGCCCTTGAAAATGTATCAAATGAGCAGACACGTTTGGCTCTTCCTCACAAGGCACAAGTAATTTGTTTGTAAATCAGTTACTTTTCAAGAAAAGTTAAATTAGGGACAACTTTGGCTTCTTTGATGTTTCCCACTTGGAAAGCCAAAGAGCAAATTAATGATCATTTTGAAGTCATCATGATAATGAGGAAAATATAATTTAGCGGGCTACACTGTCTCCAAATCACTTTTCAGGTGTGGTGTATGAATAACAGCCCAAATGACCAAAATAGCCTGATGGTGTTTTTCTAAGAAAATGATTTAGTGCTCTGCTTTTGTCTCTGAAGCCTGGTTAGAAGGAAAACATGGGTCAAGGAAATTGGGTTAGAAAAAAAAAAAAAAAAAGCCTGGTGTGGGGTAGGTGTAGAATTATATGAATAATGTCTAATAGGGAGCCTGTGGGCACTCACCAGATCAGCAGACGAGAGTCTCGCCAGTGTTTGTGAGCTGCTCAGGACAGACTGATGACATTTATATCAATCAAAAATGAATCCACAGACATTTACTCAACATGCTCTGTGAAAGGCAATGTGGGTAACTGGTGTATGGGCCATGCCCTGTAGAAGTCTACCTGTACTTAATTGTGATTGAACCAGGAATCGAACCGCAGCATGTAAAAACCTTGGGTTGCTACTGTGTATACTTCTATATGAGAAAGCCATTGTTTTTGTAAAGCATACACCTATTTGAAGCATTTTACTGTAAACCTGCCAACAGGGAAGTTATTTTATATTTGGCCAGTTCATTGTCACATTTGACCAATATTAGCTACTTATCTGGTGCCAGGTGCTTTAGCACCAAGGGTCCAAATGTGAGTCCTCACTGACACAGATCAGTGTCAGAAAATATAGCTCGGTGGAGTCAGAGCCTGGCACATTGTGAATGTTTTTAAAAAATCAATATTCCATAAATACTTACTATTTCATAAATGTGCAAGAAAGCCATGAATGTTTGTTGAATGACTGATAAAATGAATTGAGTAATACTCAAGGTAAGTCCTTGATTCCATTTATGTACTGGAAGGGGCTGAGATTCCCCCTCCTTAACCAGGTCAGCACAGCTATAAGAAATGACATGCTTGAGTTGGCCTCAAAAAAAAAAATAATAATGTTTACCATGTGAGTAAGGACAGGAATTGTCCACTGATGATGGAAACAGCACCATAGAATATGCCACAGCCCAGTTCTGGCCACTGCACACCTTCTTGATGTTGCTTTATGGATTTGACTGGTGCCCTTCTCTCGCTGCTCCCTATTGTACAGTCAGTAAAACTCTCTCTCTCTCTCTCTCTCTCTCTCTCTCTCTCTCTCTACCATTGGGATTCAATTATTCACCTCCTCAAGTAAGAACGAAAGTATCTCATTCATCTCATGAAAGAAGAGAAAAAGCCTTCCTGTCCCTCACTTCTATCTATAAAACTCAATTTCAGTTGTGTACTAAGAGAGCTCAGTTCTGACCACTGGTTTTAAGCATCCAACACGTAAGAAAGAAAGAAGGGGGTGGGCAGTTAATATTTAAACTACCTACCAGTCTTGTAATAAAAGGATTTTTCAAACATCGAGATGAATTTGGTGCCAAGATGAAATCATTACAGTTACTTTTCGTCTCCAACTTAGCAAGAGATCTCATGGATGGGACGCTCAGAGCAGGACAATTTGGGACGGTTCCAACTGTATGAGGCCTGGTGTCATTACCTCCATAAATAGAATCGAGCTTCCTTTCTTCTGCAGCTCTACATTTCCTTGCCTTTGATTCTCCTCCTTTGCTTTTTCTCCTGGCAGGCCTTTCCTCTCTCCTGTATCAGCCACTCCATAGGCAGATGTGCCTCTTTTTCCATTTGCCAGACACCCCCCCTCTCCCAAATCTTCCAAACTACTCCCCTTTGAAGTCTCTATTACCGATACAATCACTTTTGTTTCCCTTCCATCCCCTCTCTCTCCACTCGAGCTTCTTCTCTCCCTAACCCCATTAGTTACATCTGCTGCCCCTACCATTCAGCCTGTGTTAAATCGTAATGCGCTTGACATAACTTCGGTTTGTCTGCTAAGTACTCAATCAGCACGCACTGCTATCTTCTGATTTGTAGGAAAGGGGGCAAGAGTGAGTAAGCTGCCTCAAAATGCATAAATGATTCAGCTCTGCCCAATTAGCCCAACTAAAATGGGAAATTGACAACTAATGATAATGAAATAAATGGGTTTTAGTTAAGAATATAAATCCCACAAACTTGGTTCCTGATGCCTGTGGTAGATACTGTATCCTTCATATGGTGCTCAGATGGCTCAGGGGATGTTAAGGATGGACGAATGAAGGGAGGTGTATAAGTAATTGCAGTATTTGTTAGTTGACTGGAGTTCTTTCCCTGGGATTCATTAATGGACTTTTAAGGGATCTGCGAGCCACCAGAAATCGCATGTAACATTGTGTACGTCCATGCATCTTCCTGGGCAGTGGGGCCCCTACACTTAATCCAATTCTTAAAAGAATCTATGTGTGACCTTCCCAAAGGTTAAAGACCCCCGGAAATAAGCAAAGACACCTATTTTGTCAGTGTTTCCCTATGGTGTGGTTCCCCCCCACCCCCCCAGCCCATTTTAATATCCTGCCTGATTTGAGCAGTTCGGAAAGTAGAAACATAGGGTTTTAAAAGAAACATTTACCTTCTTTAAGAGGAAAAATGTTTAAACCACCTACCAGGTTATACAATTTACTTTTCTTATTATTTTAGTTTTACTACAATTCAAAGACAGGCCTTTTTTTTTTTTTTTTTTTTAACAATGGGTATAATCACACATCTGAACATAAGAATTAGTTTTATGCAGTTCCATAGAAAACCAAAATCTTGAAGAACACTTTCAAAACAACCAGAGAAAAATAAACCATTCCTTATGTCAGTCTTGTTAGAGAGGGATTAGGAAACTGGCAATTATTTTGGCGACCTTAATTGTTGCGCGGCAGGAAAATATGTAATTAGAGCACGTTCCCAGGCCCGCACACACCTGCAGCACATCGCACAGTTTAATGTCAGCTTTCAGTGCCCGTCGGTGCCAGGTTCTAGCACAGCCAGTCACAGTGACGCTCTGAGAACATTTCGGACTCATGTGCTGTGGCTTCTGTGTATGAAAGAAGCAGGCATTTACACGACCACACAATGGGGTGCGTTGCCGCAACACTGTTTTCATTCTTTTCTGACGCCCACCTTCAGCACTGCCCTGGTTTACTCCGTTTGAGGTTTTATTGTTACGGTATAATAGTCCTGTACATTTTTGAAATTCCCTTATTATTCAGCTTATTAATACAGTACTGACTTGATTACCAGGCAGCAGTTGCACGGTAGAAGATTCAGATTCCGTGCATTAGCTAAGTCAGAAGCTGAGTACATTCTTGGTATAATGAGAACAATTGTTTGACATTTTTTCTATGTTAGAAAGATGGGCTGTGGTAGTTCTCTCTATAGTTGCATTTTGGAATTCACTGTATATTCCCTATATGTTGCTGAGTTTTCATTTTTTCGTGTAGGGAGAGCTTAAAATGTACTCTCACTAATTTGAAAGTGTTTCGGAGTATGGGAGGACTCTATCATGATTCTCATTAGCATTTGTCTTCCTTTTTCTCTTTTATTGGCTTTTTACAACGGAAAGAAAGAGCTCAGATGTTAGGAAAAGTAGCTAAAGAGAAACAACAGTATGTGGGGTGTCTGTTTTTCAGATAATTCCATAATCTGGCATTCTGATGGTTAACAGACTTCTCCCCCTGAGGGAGATACACTGTATTTTGCTATCTGACATGTTGTCATATATAAAGAAATCAATTGGTAATTAAATGATGCACCTTGTGAAGATGACAAAAGGCATTTGGTTGCGAAAAGAGAACTGGGTTTTGAGGGGTTTGTAATGAAGGCCTAATGACTATTCATAAGAGATTTTCAGTCCGTTGATCCACTTGACTGGAAAGTTCTGCCCTGGAGAGTTAGTGCTGTCAGTTTCTCTCACCTCAGAAAGCCGCCGCAATCGACGGTGTAGAGGATGAGCGGGAAATTATCTAGCTGTTGCTGCAGGCCTGTCTTAGGTCACATGCAGAAGGCACATCTGGCTTCCTGTAGGTACAACCTCAGGACATAAACTTTGGCTAAGTTTTAAACCATAAATATGTACAAGTGACACTGAATAAGTTACCTTTTATTCATATTTTCTTTATTTTAGATCGCGTGCAAGTTGTGTGGGGAGGCTGCCATTTTGGCCTTCTTCTTCTCCCCGTTTTATCAGTTGCATGTTTGCCTGTTAGGCTAACAGTCCCTGTTTGGGGAAGTTGTCAAGGACCGAATGATAACAGCCTCCTCAAACCACCATACCTTGGTGGTGAATATGTCAAAGTCACCATGAAGGAAGGTCAACTGAGGCGAGTAGAGAGCCTATTATTGGGTAGTCCTCTTGGGGGGTGCTTATTGCCCTGTTTGGCACAAGGCAGCGTGATATCAGAACTTCTACACATAAGACTACATACAGGAATTACAGAACATTGCTCTAGCATCTGTAGAAAATGACAACAACAAAATTCATGCATTCAGAAGCTACCAGTGACTGTCAACCGTGGGCGAGGCACTGTACTAGCCTCAGGACACAGAGATGAGGGAAACGAAATCTCAGCCCTCACAGTTTCTGGAGAAACAGACCAAAAAGAAGAGAGTTGTACTATAACACGGGAAGAGCTGTGATCGAGGTGTATAACAACACAAGTCTTCGAAGCCAGGGATGGATTTTCTAAGAACGGTTGGGGTCCGTAGGTGATGTGAAAGATTCTTGCACGTGTTCCTCCTTTCCACTGGCAGAGCCGATCTAGCCAATGAAAAGTGAGTGGAAGGAGTGAGGCGCTCCCGTGCTTCCCTCTAGAATCCCAACGAACGGTAGTGGCCGGCACTTCCTGTACATATTTACTCTTGGAAAGCCGTCCTCCATGTTCTTGTATCCGGAATCTCACCTAATCAAAGGTAAACACATTTATCACCTCATTAAGGCTTGGCTTATGGCCTCGTGAAAGTGCCATTTGAGGTGGAAATGTCCATCAAACTCCTTGTCTGGAGCATCTGTAAGGGGGACGGACTGGCCAGTGAAGCAGGCTTTAATCTCTCGATATCAAACCAATTTAACACATAGCGTGTATTTGAGAAGATGTCACTGATGATTCCTCCTTGTGTGTTGTGGTTACTGAGTTGTGCTGATGTGTTTGCTGGAGCTGTCAAGGTGGACCAAATGAATGGACAGATGCCAAAAAAACAATTATGCCTATTAATGTACATTGATTGCTTGTTTAGGTTATAAAGCAAATTAAAAAATACATTAGTATTTAAACCCTTTTATAGCTGGGCTAATGATGACTTGTAATATAGTGTCTGGTAAAGAATATTCTATAATACCTGTGAAGCCCAGCTATGTTATCTAATTAGTCGACTTTGACTTAAGTGGCTATAATTACGGAAGTGAATAGTCGCCTCTCTAAATAACAAAATGGTAGATTTAAATATATAAAGATGTTGACTTGATTATTTAATATTTGTCGCAAAGACAAACCACCTAAATAGAGAGATTAATTCCACATCAGTGCAACATTAAAAGGGAGAGAGGATGCCAAGAATCCCATTAATTTGGGATATAAGTGCCTGAAATTTCCTCGAAACATTTACACCAAATAGCAGCAACAAGATGATAGCAAGCAGTTCTCTCTAAGGAGAGAGAAGTAAGGCCAACACGGTTGGAAGGTGCGCAAACTCACACACCTGCATTAAGGATGGTGCATTCCAGCAGGTGCCAAACGTAGCCACCACTAACCGAGCTGTGAGGCACTAAGCTAGGTATTTTGTGTTTCCTCAGGTCCATTGCCCCTTGCTCCATGAAGCCTTCCCCGAGTGCTCACTGTCTCCTTTACTCTGCCACGAATCTATGCTTTCGATAAAGATGGCACTACTTGAAACCATAGCAGGCCACTTGTACATCATTGTCATTCTCCCGCGTGTTTAAGTTAGATAACCCTGCTGCCAAGAAAGCTTTCATACGTATTTGCTTAGTTGAATGGCCAACTTGAAGGGGAAGAGGTGACCTCTTTCTTTCCCTCTCTCTCTCTCTCTCTCTCTCTCTGTGATTTACTTTGGCTATTACTTTTGAAACATACATGATATATCCCCCGATTAGATCGCGTTACCTCCTTCACCGGCTGTCTGGGAATTTCCATACTTCCTGACAAGAACTTCGGGTGAATTGGCGTATACCGTTTTTCTGCTCCTCGCCCTATTTCCTTCAAGGCCTTTGAGTCATAAGCGTTCAGTACCACAGTGAATAATCAGTGCGATAGCCACGATTTGGTTTTTCCTTTTAACTTTTGGGGGTTACTTTTGAACACAGTACAACTGCTCAGAAGGGCTTTTTCACAAATTGTTTACTGTGGCAGTTGCTACCCTATTGGGCTTTTCATTCTGAACATGCAGGCGGAGAGCATTGATGTCGGTGTAGAGAATAATGTGTACAATTTTTAAAAACCCTGAATTTACTGAATCCCCATATTATGCTTTCATGCTGCTCTTTCAGAAACTATGCTAATACAATACCCCTATAAACCGATCTTGGTCCTGGCAGGCCCTATTGGAACTAATGGGGCCTGACAATTCTTCAGTTAAAAATTATACATGAGGGTCACTTTCCCTTAAATTATCTATTGTATGCCAGCTGTTCACAACTGCAGCGCTTCACCTTCTTTGCACTGCTAGAAATGTCTAATTTCCTCATAATATCCGTAGCAACTCCTCTCGTGGACGGCCCGGAAGGTAGTGACACTTCGAGCACACCTTCGCGGAAATCACACGGGAGCTAGATTTTCTGTCTTCTTTATTTTTATTTTCTTTTTGGTCCTGGAGAATGTTTAGAGGGCTCCTTTCGCCTGTTTCATGCCACAGCACTTGAGTTATATCATAATTTCTCATTTGCCGCACAACTTTATTCTATTTTTATGCTCCTAAATGACGCAGCTTTAAGTACCCGTGAGTGGCACTTCCGTGCTGTGAGCGCCATCAAAGCCAACCTCAGACAGATAAAACTCCTGGCGTTGTTGGGTTTTTTTGTTTGTTTGTTTTGGGTTTTTTTGGTTTTGTTTTGCTTTTTCGCTGGGGAGGGGAAAAGATGAGTCGTCACCAAGAAGCGCCTTTTGTTTCTGAGGCCTATGAAAACTATGGCCCATAGAACCATTTACCAGAAAGAAAAAATCACCCAAGTCATGTGTCTGAATGAAGGCTCTCTTCTCAAACGTTCCTCATTGCTACAGAGCAGTTATCTTTGGATTATAATTAAAAGGAGGTGTTTTTTTTTTCTTTTATTCTTTTTGTTTTTTTTTCCAGAATGCTTCCAAGTGAGGTATTTCCCCCAAAGTTATTGGACCTTTTTACCAACAAGTGGCTGGGATTTTAATGAGCTTCCCACTCCCTACCCCCACCCCATACAGAGTAATGGATGGCCAAGAGTGGATGTGGTACAAAGGTGACACATTTAGGGATATTTTCTGCCTTATTGGTAAAAATGGGGAGGTGGGGTGAGAGGATTTCCTTGATGAAGTAAGTGTGATGTTAGTAGTTATTTCTGTAACTCGGTGAAAATACTGCCTATTTAGGGCCTAATTTTTTAGCATATGTTACCATGCACGTACTAGAACGGTGGCCAGTGCTTTCTGACTCTTGGCTATTGAGGAACTTGCAGGTTATAACTAGTTGCTGTAGAAACCTGGTCATCTGGATGCTTCTCAAGAACACACGATTATTTTTGAAACCTTGGTGCATAAGCCAGAGACTGCAGCAGTTGGACAAGGTCACATATCGGTGGCAGCGACGTGTCTTTCCCCTTTCCATTGTGTGATCCTCCGGGGTCTGGGGCATTAATATGCAACGGTTCTGTTTTTCTTTCAGGAGGACTTGTAAACTCTTTAAACAGAGGCACACAGTTTGCAATTGTTGCGGTACTGAGTGGGTGTATAGAAGCTGGGGCTGCAGCCTTGTCCAGTTGCACATAGAATAAAACTGACAATGATGCAATGGGCCTGGCATGTAGACAAGTCCGTGGGATGGATGAATGGTGCGGCTCTTGCCGTCCGTCCGGTGGTGGTAGGCCCTGTAATAGCTAGCGTAGGAAGGGTGGTGAAAATTGATATGCACTATTACTACATGTATAAAACTTAACACTGGGGCCATTGCACAGGTGGGGGGTTCCTGTTTATTGATTTTTATGACTTTGTTAGAACATACGCTTAATGCTTTTATACTGCAGGAGCTCTGGGAGGGCTCACCTTGGGTAATAAACCTTTCCGTACTTTGCAATCGCTCACGATTTACATGGGGACTCACATTATCCAGCACAAAGCTCGGCATCCCCCCCCCCCCCCCCCCCCCCCCTCTACTCTGGGGGGGGGGGGTGAAAAAAAAAAAAAAAAAAAAAAAGCAAAGAAAATAACTCTAGCACTTACTTTGAATTTTTAAAAAACCTGTCCACTCCTGCTATGAAAATGGCCCCTAATTCTCATTACTCATATTTCCAAGAAAAAATTAGTCACACAAACTTATGTTATGTGTTGTCTCAGAGGTTGAAAGCAAATTAGGTTTCCAATAAGACAGTACATCAAAGTAGCATGTTCTTGATGCCGATGACTTTTTTTTAGAATTATGGTTGGACATTTTTGGCAGACAGATTGTCTTTTGCTCTATCAAAATGACAGTTTCTTTTGTAACTGCAACATTCATAATTAGAAGGAGAGAAGCAATCTGCCCAATTTAATATACTAAAAGAAGTTTAGAGTCTCTGCTAGTAATTTCATTATTTTAAAATTTGAATTAATTGACTTAAAATAATACAGTTAAGAAGTATAACTAGCAGGATTATGGAGAAAGGTTTCTTTTTCCTTAAAAAAAAAAAAAAAGAGCACTCTTAGTATTATACTTCAGATGAGATTACAATTTTCTGTTGATGCCAGGTGCCCTGTTCTAAGATTCAGAGCAGGAATGTGAATATTCATCCTTGCAACAGGGCTGAGAGACGTTGTGGGGAAAACCCTGGGAACAAGGTCACTTTAAACAAAAAAGTTCTCCAAGTTTCCCATGCTTAAGAGGCTGGCTGGGCTTAATTAAAGTCAATGGATGACCAAAAAGGAGGGGGGGGGGAGGAAAAGAAAAGAAAAAAAAAGAGGAAGAAAAGAAAATGAAAGAAAAAAGCAACAAACCACCCCCACTTCAATCTCTTTCTGGGCCACCATTCACATTCCATACCTTAGCTGTTGCTGTTTAACCTCTTTATATCTTTATATCAAGAACACTATTTCTTCAATCCCCCTAACAGCACTGATGTGCCCACCGGTGAATATCACTCTTCCGCATTCTACGTCTCTGACCTATGTCACTGTAGGTGGCCCTCGCCCGCCGCCACCACCACAACAGAAACAAATCCAGCATCGTACTCAGAATGAAATCATCATAACATAGCGACCTTGTTCTGGATGTGATGTTTGGTTTCAGCAACCTTCTTTTAAGCAGCCCTGGGCAAGCTTAACATTTCCTGTTGGCTCAGACGGTTACCTTTCTTCATATTTTCTTCGGGCACTCTCTTTAGGGGACCCAGGATGCTGCCTGCCCAGGATGCACAGGGCCAGAAGTTGTGGAGACTGAAAATTCACAAGCGTGGAAGGCCTGTTTTCCTCCTGTGTAATGGAATGAAGCCTCCGTCCATCTTAAAAAATACATACATGGCAAGATCTCTTTTCACTCTTCCTGTATAATTTGTCACACTCAGCTCTAAAGGAAACCAACTCCTTAGCTCTCTTACCTTATTTTGTACCTTAGCTGACTTTCATCTTTGCACGAGCCATCAAATCTGGATGTGACAAATACACGCGTTAAAAAAAAAAAAAAGCACTTCATGTATGAGTTGGTGGGTGTTTTTCTCTCCCACAAGAAATAACAACACTAAGTATTATGTACATTTTGGGGTATGTTTATAAGACGGCAGGAAATTTTTTAACCCTGAAAACTTTCTGATTGTAAACTATGCTCTAAGTCTACAGGGGCTGTGTTCCAAGTCCTCCACTCTTTTACAAGTGTGTCGCTCACAGACCCGTTAAGTGGGAAGGCAAACTTCCCCATGGCGGCTCTGAAGTATGACGTCAGGCTTAGCTGCCAGGTACTCGGAGCACTTACTCTACTGGACACCTCCATTTCAGGGCCGCCTCTTGTATTTGGATGGTTCCACGTATCCTTTTTCGCAGTCCTCTGTCCTGGAGAAGCGATGCTCTGTTTGGTTCTCGTTTGTCCTAATATACTCAAGTTATATATCAAAAGATATACACATTTGTATAACTCAGGAAGCCAGGGATTAAAGCACAATGTATCTTAACACAGCCTCTTCCGAGGTCTCTAAGAGCTATCTAATGCTTAAGTCTTGGGTTAACATGGACTATAGGATTATATTAGGTTGTATAGATACTTGTATCTGTACATGCGTATGTTTGCATATGTATATACCTGTGTGTGTGACTTAGGGCTATGCTGACATATTATTTTCTATCTGTTCATTTATTACAAAGAGCAGGCGAGCAGACATTTCACCTCTCCTCTCGCTCTGGTCCACATCATTTAAAAAAGCCTGCAGGATTTCCATTCTAAATTAAATACATCTAAGGGTACATCTTTTATCAATTCTTTATTCTTAGTATCTCGAAATTCTGAAGTCTTCTTCCTTTGTCTCAAAAAGAGGAACTGCTGAAAGCATTTCCACCTGGATGCTTAAATTATTTAACTTGCAGGAACCAGACCTTTTCCCTCCTGAGTAGTTGTGGGTTTTAAAGGCTAAAATTGCTTCATCATGCCAAAGTGAAAGTATGCATAAATTATTTAGTTAAACCTGAGAAAATACAGACTTTTCCCAGTGATCTTTCAAGGGCTGCCTACTTAAATTTCAGAAGAATGGGCAGGATTTTTTTTTCTTTCTTTTAGAAAATTTAAGTATCTGCTGTGTCTTCCAGCAGTTGAAATGTGAACGAAATTACAGGACGGTGATCTTTGAAAGTCCAAGCCTCATATTGTCCAGTAATATCTATATCATGCCCAAGGTGCATACTGTAGACTGAGTCAATACCAGTAAGACTCATCCAGCTGACAAGCATTGCAAATTATTTTCAGAGTATTCTTATGAAAGTCAGGTAACTTATTACAGATCTCTCCCTGATGCTAATGTAAACACCAGTGAGTATTTCCAGTTCAGTGTCTATTCATTCAGAGTTTATATTTCAGTTATAAAAATATAAAGGAAGGCAATTTTACAATATTATAAATCATGTTTAATTGATACCCCCCCTTTGATTTTAGTAAATAAAAATGCCTGAAAATGTGAAGTAGTATGTGGTATGGGGGTGGTGATGTGTATGCGTGATGACATTAAAGAACCAGTGAAAACAGCCCACAAACATAAGCAAAAGGGGACGGATGTCAAATTCTTACAGAGTATAAGGGACTCAGTTTCCCAGGTACGTTACAGAATCCGTGACGTTACGTATCTGTTCTCTAAATTAGTCTTGGCATTAATACTCCAATGGCGTTCTCATGACCGAGGGAAGAATAGTACATTTAATCGAATACCCAACCTCAAACCCTCAAAGAAACATTAATTGGGACAGAAAAAAATGTCAGCCAGAAAGTTACGTATAGGAGTTATTTAGTCTTTTGTGGAATCCGTTTGAAGTTTACGTTCAAATACATTGGGAGATGAGAGTGACTACGGTTGAAGAGCAACATGTAACTGGTGAGTTATTGTTACTTAAAAACATAAAAATTTAAAAAAAACTTTCAAACACGATGAAACCTCTTCCATTCCACAACGATGGGCATCACTTAATCCATTGATACATGTTTGCCATGTTGCAGACCACGTGCTCTTCCTCCGATCTTATTTGGTTTTTCTGCAACTTTTAGTTCAGTTGCTCCCAACCTTGGCTTAGTTCTCCCCTTCTCTCCATTTCTCGTTTTTGCCTGGGCACGGATGTGTCCACTAAATCAGATGAACGAGATGAGTATTACACCTATGTTACCGTATGCTGCTAAATAGTTAGAAATTCTGTCTTGGCTTTTGTGTGCTGACTTACATTTGTATCCCAGAGGTGACAAGAAAGAGCACAGGTAGAATGTGGGGTCAGACAGGATCTGGAGGCAGGGACCAGATCCAGATTCTGCCCTAAAGGTAATTTAGGGGGAAGTCCATTAAGAATTTGAGTCTCGGTTTACTCATCTATAAAACCATGATGATGATAATTGCACCTTCTTCCGTCAAAGGACTGTTATGAGGAGCAAGTGGAAAATGGCTATGACTGGGCTCTGCTGTGGGTAGAATAATGCACAAATGTCAGGCATTCTTACATAATCAACCTGGCCTCCCAAACACAGGAGAAGAAAAGAGTTTTTAAGGCACACACGTGACCCTGGGAATGGAGCTATTATATATAGCCCGTAGAGACAGTGCATTTTCTTCTATGTACAAACATACCCCCCCGTGAGGGACGCCTCTCTGGCCAAGACAATGGTGGGAAACCCTGGCTGGTGGCGGTGGTTGTGCTGCTGGGATAATTGAGAATAGACAGGAGGGCGACTTAGCCGTCAGGTGGCTTCTCTCTAACTGCAGCAGGTTCTCAGATCCCTAGGCTGGCCCAAGATGAGAGAACAGTCAGTAAAGAGAGTCTGGCACAGCAAGCGTCTCGGTGTCATCTGATTGTGAAATCTGCGTGTTTGCATTCTCATACAGTACTGGAGCTTAAGCCCTGGCCACTGTACGATGACTATGCAAGAGAGGATCTGGGTCCAAGGTGGGGGGAAGGGAGGTGTTTCTGACCCAAGAAGAAGGCTTGATTAGAGTTACTTCAAGGAATTCTATTGGATAATCCCAACCAACCATATTACGGCATCAATTATTATATTCTGTGTAATGATTTTTTTTCTAAACCAAATACATAGTATGTTGAAGAATTTTACAAAAAGTCCCCTGTTTGAACCAGTATGAACTAGGACAGGAGTAGTCAGGACTGGTCCAGGAAGGAAAGAAATGAGAACTTTTGAACTTGTCCAATTGCCACTGCAGTTGTTTGAGGAAAATTGAAATGAAAGAAGCCAAAAAAAAAAAAAAAAAAAAAAAGGGAAGAAGTCTATAAAAAAAAGCTTTTTTTAAACATAAAAAAAAAAAAAAAAAAAAAAAGCCCACACACTTATCATTGAACTGTCCGCTTCTGAAAGGAGTTGCAAGAGTCCCTCATATCCACTCAACTGTGCGTACATGTTAAATTGTTGTTTCCCTTTTCCTTACACTACTACAAGAGAAAGGAAATGCCTAGGCAAATAAACTCTGTTAAAATAACTTTAAGGTTGTGACACAGTTTGACAAAAGCAAAGGAAATTCAGAGTCACAGCTCACACTCTATCCTCAGCTGATTCCAGTGTGGAAAATAAAATGCTTTAAACACACACGCGCGTGCGCATGTGCGCGCACGCCATGGAACAAACCTGGGATAGACTCAGTCTTAAGAAATGGGCTTCTCAAGCGTTGAAGTCTCTGACTTTTCCATCTTTGGGTCATTATAATAGAGTTGCAATGTATGCATTCGTCATAAATCTGGTCAGAGTGAAAGAAAAGTATTTGGCTGAGTACTGTTTGCAAAGTATAAGCCACCTCTATTTTTAAAGACCATGTGATTTTAACTCAAAGCAGTCTCTCCTTGGGGTTCAATGAGCTACCCTGAAATAGATTTTAATTGTCATGACTCCCTAGGATTTAGGTAAGATAACAAATTTGCTTCTTTCCAACAGTCCTCCAAGCACCATAGCACACACAGAGGGAAACATTTTGACCAAGATCTCATATTCACTACTGCTATGCAAATTATAAATCTAACAGAGAGGTGATATATCATTTTTATTAAACTTATAATATGCTGCACAAATAGTGTTTACATAGACGAGTATAAAGTTAATTCCCTCCCGGGAAGCATTTCTAAAAAATATAAATTGTACTTTGAGAGTTAATCAATTTGCTTTTTCTCTTTTGGCATTTTAATTGAAGCCTCCAAACTGTATACTTCCTCAAAGTATCAGAAAGCAAATATCAGTTGTGTGGTTGTAAAATCAACTCTTAATTTTCTTTCAATGAAGTAGCAGATAGGCAGCCTGTAAATTTCACCTATATTACTACAGAGCTGCAGCGCTATAAATTCAAAACAGTGTGCAGGTTGGTAGAAATTGAGGTCCAGGCAGCAAGGCATGTCCATAAACTTTTCTCAGGTTATTGGAACAGAACGAATCAAAAGCGGTTCCTGGTTGTATGATATTCTCTTTTGATAGAGCAGACTTCTTGTCGTTAGCAATCCAAGAGCAGAGGTTAGTCAGAGCAGAATGTAATTTCTAGCAATCTGACAGACCTGCGGATTGAAGCGGCAGGTTTTCCCTTCCGATTTCAGGGAATTGCTTCTTA